>NC_137976.1:75691960-75795540 GCF_963924665.1 Micromys minutus | reverse complement strand
GACCCCTGCCCTATCCCGTTCTATTAAACCTCTCCACGTGGAACCGTGTTTGGCATGGTCTGTCTGGGCCTAGGCGAGAAATCTAATTTACAACAGGGAGGGAGGATGAAAATGAGAGAGTGGAGGAAGGGGAGGAGAGAGAGGAGGATGGAAAGGAGAGATTAGGATGAAAAAAAGGGAGAGGAGGACAGAAAAAAGAGAAAGGATGAAAAGCAGAGAGTGGAAAGGACAGGAATGAGAGAAGATTGAGGATTAGAAGGAGAAAGTAAGAAGGAAAAAAAGAATAGAGAGGAGGACAGAAAAGAGAGAGAAGATGAGGACAGGAAGAAGAGAGAAAGGAGGATGGAAGGAGAGAGAGGAGGAAGAAAAAGTGAGAGATGAGAATGGAAAGGAGAGAGAGGAGGACGGGAAGGAGAGAGGAGGACAAAAATAGAGGATTGAAGAAGATAAGGGGAGGATAGAGGATGGAAAGTAGTGGATATTGGATGTGAAGAAGAGAGAGGAGGAAGGGAAAGAGAGATGCGGACAGGAAGGACAGAGGATTTAGAAATGGAAGAAGAGAAAGAGGAGGATGAGACAGAGATAGAGGGTAGGAAGGAAAGAAAAGAGGGGAGGGTGTGAAAGAGATTGGAGGATGGGAAAGAGAAAAATAGAGGACAGAAAATAGTGAGAGGAGGATGGGAAAGAGAGAGAAAAGGAAGGGAAAAGGAGAAATGAGGACAGGAAGAGAGGAGAACAGGAAGGAAAGAGAAGAGGGGGTGAAGAAGAGAGGGGAGGATGAGAAGGAGAGAGAAAAGAATGGAAAAGAGAGACATAGGAGGACAGAAATGAGTGAGAGAAGAGAAATAACAGGAAGGAGATACCATGAAGGATGGAAAGAAAAAAGAAGAGAGAAAAAGGAGGACAGGAAAAAGAGAGAGCACAACAAGAGGGAGCGAGAGAGGATGCAAGACGGGAAAGCGAAAGAAGAGTACAGGTAGGAGAGAAAGGAGGTAGGGGAAAAAGAAATGAGGACAAGAAGAAGAAAAAGGAGAAAAAGAGAGGATGGATGTTGGGAAAGAGAGAAGAATGGAAAGGAAAAATAGAGGATAGAAAACAAGAGGGAGAAAGAGGAGGACAGGAATAAGAGTGAAGAGGATGAAAAGGAGAGGGAGAAAAGAAAAAAGAGTGAGAGAGGAGGGTGAGAATGAGAGAGAAGATAGATGATGGGAAGGAAATAGAGGAAGATGGAAAGGAGAGAAGGAAGAGGAGAGAAATGAGGACATGAAGAATAGAGAGGAGAACAGGAAGGAGACAGAGATGATGGAGGATGAGAAGCAGAGAGAGGAGGATGTGAAATAGAGAGAGAATGGAGGACAGGAAAAGGGAAATGATTCAGGACTTGAAAGAGAGAGGGGGGACAGGGAGAAGTAAAAGGAGGATAGGAAAAATAGAGGAGGAAGGGAAAGAGAAAAGAGGATAAGAAGAAGAGAGAAGAGAACAGGAAAAAGAGAGAGGATGGAGGACAGGAAGAAGGGAGAGAAGGACAGAAAGGAAAGCAAGGAGAACAGGAAGGGAAGACAAAGTAGGAATGAAAGTAGAAAGAAACAGGAGGAAGGGAAAAAGAGAAAGTATGAAGCAGAAAAAGGAGAGCATGGGAGATGGGAATAAAAGCAAGAAGATAGAGGATGGGAAAGAGACAGTTAAGAGGATGGGAAGAAGTGAGAAGAAGATGGAAAAAAGAGAAAGGATGGAGAAAAGGATGAAGAGAGTGGGAAGACAGAGGAGTGAGAGAGAATGGTAGGAGAGATAGGAGAATAGGAAGAAGAGAGAGGAGGATAGGTAGAAGAGAAATAATAGAGGAAATGAGGGGGAGAGAGGAGGACAGTAAGGAGAGAGGAGAATGGGAACAAGAGAAAATGGAAGATGAGAAAGGAGGATAGAGAACAGGAAATAGTGGATGTAGGACTTGAAGGAGAGAGAGGAGGAGGGGGAGGAGAGAGAGAGGAGGAGGGGAAGGAGAGAGAGAGGAGGAGGGGAAGAACAAAGGATTTAGAAATGGAAGGAGAGAAAGGGGGATGGGTCAGAGATAAAGAGGAGGAAGTGACGAGAGGGAGAATAACATGAAGGACATACAGGAGGACAGGAAAGGAAAAAGGATAGAGGACAAGAAGGAGTGAGAGGGGGATGGGAAAGAGAGAGAAGGAAGGAAAAAAGAAATGAGGGAGAAGACAGAGGAGGATGGGAAAAGAAAGAAAGAGGTGAAGAAGAGAGAGGGAGATGGAAAGGAGAGCAAGAGAAGAACAAAAAAGAGAGAGGAGGACAGGAAGGAGAGAGAAAAGATAGATGAAGGGAAGGAGAGAGAGAGAAGGACAGAAAGGAGAAAGAGGAGGAAAGGAAAGAGACAAAGGAGGACAGGAAAAAAGAAAAGAGAACAAGGAAAGAGGAGGAGAGGAGGAAGAAGATAAAAGAGAACAGGAAAAGGAGAGGATGGATGATAGGAAAGAGGAAGAGAAGAACAAGGAGTAGAGATAACAGGACCTGAAAGAGGGAGAGGATCGAGGATGAGAACAAGAGAGAGAAGAGGATGGAAAGCAGAAAAAGGAGGACCGAAAGAAGAGGAGAACAGAAAAGATAGAGAAGAATGGTAGACAAGAAAGAGGAAGAGAAAGATGGGAAGGAGAAAGAGGAGGATGCAAAGGAGAGAGAGGACGGAAGGAGAGAATGGAGGACAGGAAGGGGAAAGAGGATGAAGGACAGAAACAAAAGAGATAGGAGGAGAGGACAGAGAGAAAGGAAGACAGGAAGGTGAGAGAGGAGGATTGGAAAGAGAGGATTAAAGACAAGAAAATGAGAGAAGCAGAATGGAAAAAAAGATGGGGTCGGGAAGGAGACAGAACAGGAAAAAGAGAAAGAGGATGGAGGATGCGAAGAAGAGAGAGCTAGGAGGAAAAAAATTAGAGAGAGGAGGAAGGAAAAGAGCGAGAGAGGATGGAGGTCCTGGAGGAGAGAGAATAAGGGTAGAGAGAGAAGGATGAGAAGAGAGAGAGGATGGAGGACAGTAAGGAGAGAAGAGGAAGATGAGAATGAGAGAGAGGAGGATAAAAAATAGAGAGAAGAAGAAGGACAAGAAGAAGAGAAAGGGAAGGAAAGGAAAAGAGAGAGGATAGAGGAAAGGGATGAGAGAGAGGAGGATGAAGAGAAGAGAAAGGAGGACAGGAAGGAGTGAGAGGTGAACAGGAAAAAAGAATGGAGGACAGAAAGGAGAGAAAGGAGGACTGGAAGGTGAGGATAGAAAATGAGAAGGAGTGAATTGAGGACAGGAAGAGAGTTGAACAGGAAAAAAAGTGAGAGGAGAAAGGGAATGAGAAAGAATTGAGGACAGGAAGGAGAGAAAGGGTGAGGAGGACAGGAAGAAGAGAGAGGAGGACTGGAAGGAAAGAGAACAGGATCTGAAAAAGAGAGATGATTCAAACTTAATGGTGGGAAACTTGAAGCAATCCCACTAAAATCAGGTACCCTACAAGGCTGCCCACTCTCCCCCTACCTATTCAACATAGTACTGGAAGTCCTGGCTGGAGCAATTAGACAGCAAAAGGAGATCAAGGGGATACAAATTGGAAAGGAAGAAATAAAAACATCACTCTTTTACGATGATATGATAGTGTAGTTAAGTGACCCCAAAAATTCCACCAGAGAACTCCTACAGCTGATAAACAAGTTCAAAAAAGTGGCTGGATACAAAATTAACTCAAACAAATCAGTAGCCTTCCTATACTCAAAGGACAAACATGTGGAGAAAGAAATTAGGGAAAAGGTACCCTTCACAATCGTCCAAAAACTATGAAATACCTTGGTGTGACTCTAACTAAGCAAGTGAAGGACCTGTATGACAAGAACTTCAAACCTCTAAAGAAAGAAATTGAGGAGGATCTCAGAAAATGGAAAGATCTCCCATGCTCATGGATTGGAATGATCAACATTTTAAAAATGGCCATTATACCAAAAGCAATCTACAGATTCAATGCAATCCCCATGAAAATTCCAACCCAGTTCTTCATAGAATTGGAAAGATCAATGTGCAATTTCATATGGAATAACAAAAGACCTAGAATAGCGAAATCCATCCTCAATAACAAGAAAACATCTGCAGGAATCACTATCCCTGACTTCAAGCTATATTACAAGGCAATTGTGCTGAAAACTGCATGGTACTGGTACAGAAATCAGCATGTGGATCAATGGAATAGAATAGAAGATCCAGAAATGAGCCCTCATGTGAAATATGATTACCTGATTTTTGACGAAGGAGCCGTAAACATTCAATGGAAAAAGGACAGCCTATTCAACAAATGGTGCTGGTCCAACTGGCACTCAGCATGCAGAAGAATGAAAATAGACCCTTTCTTATCTCCTTGTACAAAGCTCAAGTGTAAGTGGATCAAAGATCTCCACATTAAACCAGATACACTGAAACTATTAGATGAGAAAGTAGGAAAAACCTTAGAACACATAGGCACAGGAGAAAATTTCCTGAGCAAAACACCAATGGCTCAAGCTCTAAGGTCAAAGATTAACAAATGGGACTTAATGAGATTGCAAAGTTTCTGTAAGGATAAGGATATTGTCAAGAAAACAAAATGGCAGCCAACAGAGTGGGAAAAGATCTTTACCAACTCCACATCCAATAGAGGCCTAATATCCAATGTATACAAAGAACTCAAAAAGCTAGACACCAGAGAATCAGACAACCCTATTAAAAATGGGGTACAGAGCTAAACAAAACGTTCTCAGTTGAGGAACACCGAATGGTCGAGAAACATCTGAGGAAGTGCTCGACATCCTTAGCCATCAGGGAAATGCAAATCAAAACAACCCTGAGATTCCACCTCACACCAGTCAGATTGGCCAAGATCCAAAACTCAGATGACAGCAGATGCTGGCGAGGATGTGGAGAAAGAGGAACACTTCTCCACTGTTGGTGGGGTTGCAAACTAATACAACCACTCTGGAAATCAGTCTGGTGATACCTCAGAAAATTGGACATAGTACTACCTGAAGACCCAGCTATTCCACTTCTGGGCATATACCCCAGAGACACTTTAGTACACCACAAAGATATATGCACCACAATGTTTATAGCAGCTCTATTTATAATAGCCAGAAGCTGGAAAGAACCCAGATGTCCTTCAGAAGATGAATGGATACAAAAATTGTGGTACATATACACAATGGAATACTACTCAGCCACCAGAAACAATGACTTAACCAAATTCTTAAGAAAATGGATGCATCTAGAGAATATCATCCTGAGTGAGATAACCCAGTCACAAAAGAACAGACATAATATGCAGTCACTGATATTGGGATGCTAACCCCAGAGGCTCGCACTGCCTCAGAAACAACTCACAGACTGGATGAAGTCCAAGAAAAAAAAGAAAACAAAACAAAACAAAAAAAAACAGTCATGCTCAATCCTTACCCACCAAGAACACATTGACAAATTCCGGGTTGTACCCTGTATTACATGTACTGTCTGCTCATTGTAAAAAAAAAAAAAAAAAAAAAAAAAAAAAAAAAAAAAAAAAAAAAAATTTACACACCAAGAAAACTTTGACTATTTCCAGGTTGCATCTTGCTTTACATGTACTTTATGCTAATTGTTACTGGTGGGATCTTTATCATACTACCAAACCTTTTAAAAAAAAAAAAACAAGTACTGGCAAAAATGTATTGTATAATTTTATGCAGAAAATGCTTAAAATCTGTACATTTATCTTTGTTTTGTAAAATAAAGTTGTTAAAAAAAGAGAGATGATTGAGGAGAGAAATGAGAGAGGAGGACAGGTGGGAGGAAGAGGAGGAGGAGAAGAAAATAAAAGGATGAAAACAAAAGAGAGAGGATGGAGCACGGAAAGGAGAAACAGAGAAGGACCGGAATTAGCAAGAGAAGGTGGAGGAGGGAAAGGAGTAAGAGAGGAAGACAAGAAGGAGAGAGAAAAACTGGAAGGAGACAAAGAGGAGGACCGGAAGAAGAAAGAGAGGAGGATGGGAATGAGAGAGAGGAAACGGAAGGAGAGAGAGTAGGGGGTAAGGAGCAAGAGAGGAGGATGGACATGTGAGAGAGGAAGATGGGAAGAAGAGAAAAATGATAAAGTACAGGAAAGAGAGAGAAGGATGAGTAGAGAAAGAGGAGGACAGGAAGAAAAGAGAGGAGGGGGATAGAAAGGAGAAAGGGAGTAGGATGAGAAGGAGAAAGACAGGATGGAGAATGGGAAGAAGAGAGAGGAGGACAGGAATGAGAGAGAAGATTGAGGAGGGGAAAAAGAGAGCAGGATGGAAAAAATAGAAACAAGGACTGGAAGTAAAGAGAGAATTTAGGACAGCAAGGAGAGAGATAGGAGGATAAAAGGAGAAAGAGTAAAGAACATAAAGGAGAGAGAGAGGAGGTCGGGAATAAGAGGAGGATGGGAAGGAGAGAGAGTATAGAGGACAGGAATGGGAAAAAATATGGATGACTGGAAGGAAAGGATAGAGGACAAGAAGGAGTGGATTGAGTATGGAAAGAAGAGTGTGGAATATGAGAAAGATTGAAAGAGGAGAATGGGAAGGAAAAAGAGGAGGATGGGAAAGAGAGAAAGGAGTACAGGAAAAAGGTAGAGGATAGAGGACAGGAAGGTGAGAGAGGAGAAAGGGAAAGAGAGAATGGAGGATGATAACAATAGGATAGAGGACAGGAAGGAGTAGATAAAGGATGGGAAGGGGAGAGAAAACAATGAGAAGGAGAGAGAGAAGAGAAAGGAAAGGAGAGAAAAAGTAGGATGGGAAGGAGAGAGTGGAGAACCAGAAAGAGAGAGAGGAGGACAGGTAGAAAAATGAGGACAGGAAGAAGAAAGAGAGGAGGACAGTAAAAGAGAGAGAGTAGGACAGGAAGGAGAGAGAGGAGGATGAGAATGAGAGAGAAGAGGAGAAGGAAAGAGTGGAGAACATGAAGAGGAGAGAAAGTGTGGAGTACAGTAATTAGAGAGGAGAACGGGAAGGAAGAGAAGAGGACAGGACAAAAGAGAGAGAAGGACAGGAACAAGAAAGAGATGGACAGGAAGGAGAGGAGGATGGGAAGGAGAGAGAGAGTAGGACAGGAAAGAGAAAAAGGATAGAGGACAAGTAGGAAAGAAAGGAGGACAGAAATAGAGAGGAGAACAGGAAAGAGAGAGGAGAAGGATGGGAAGGAGGAAGAAGATGGAGGACAGGAACAAGAGAGAAGGTAGAAGACAAGAAGGAGAGAGAGAGAGGAGAAAGAAGAAGACAGGAAAAACAGAGAGATGTGGATGGGAAGAAGAGAGAGAGCATGGAGAAGAGGAAAGAAAGAGAGGAGGACAGAAATGAGAGAAAGGATAATGGAAGAAAGAGAGAGTGGATGACAGAAAGGAGACTGACAGGAGTTTTGGAAAAAAGAGATTAAGACAGGAATAAGAGAGATAATGGAGGACAAGAAGGGGAGACAGGGTGATGGGAAGAGAAGATGAAGAACGGGATGGAGAGAAGAGGAGGATTAGAAGGAGAAATAAGATGAAGGAGAAAAAGATGTAGGAGAGGAAGAAGAGAAAGGAAGATGGAAAAAGAGAGGATGACAGGAAGGAGTGAGAGAGGATGGAGAACAGAAAGGAGAGAGAGGAGGATGGGAATGAGAGAGAGAAGATGGAGGGTGAGAAGAAAAGAGGGTGGAGGACAGGAGGGAGAAAGAGGAGGGCAGAATGAGAGGGAGAGGATGATGGAAAGGGGAGAGAAAAATGAGAAGGAGAGAGATGAAGACAAGAAGGAGAGAGAGGACAGGAAAAATGAGAGAATGTAAGATGGGTAGGAGAGGCAGGATGACGGGAATGAGAGAGGATGAAGGAGGGGAAAAAGAGAATAGAGGATGAAACAGAGTGGATAGAAGATGGGAAGGGGAGAGTAGAACTGGAAGAAGAGAGAGAGGAGGACAGGAATGAGAGAGGAGGACTGAGGACGGGAAGTAGAGAGTGGAGGATGGGAAGGAGAGAGAGAAGGACAGAAAGAATAGTGAGAGGATGGAGGACAAGAAGTAGAAAGGAGGACAGAAGGAGAGAGAAGAAGACTGGAACAAGAGAGCAGAGGATAAGAATGAGAGAGAGAGAGAGAGAGAGAGAGAGAGAGAGAGAGAGAGAGAGAGAGAGAGAGAGAGAGAGAGACTGAAAGGAAAGGGAGAAGGACAAAAAAGGAATAAGGAGGACAAGAAAGAGAGACATAAGAACAGGAAGAAGAGAGAGGATGGAGGACATGAAAAAGACAGAGAGGAGGACAAAAGAAGAGAGAGAAGAACAGGAAGGAGAGAGAGGAGGATGGAAAGGAGAAAGAGTAGAGGATGGGTAGGAGAGAGTAGAATGGGAAAAACAAGAGGACAAAAAGTAGAAAGAGGAGGACGTGAAGAAGGGAAAGAAGGGAGAAATGGGAAGGAGAGAGAGGGTTGGACAAGATTGAAAGAGAGAGGGGAGAAAAGACAAGAAGTAGAAAGAGAAGAATGGAAAGGAGAAAGAAATGAGGAATTGAATAAGAGAGAGTATGAATGAAGAAGAGAGAGGAGGATGTGAAGGAGAGAGAGGAGGAAAGGAATAAAAGGGAAGAGGACTGGAAGGAGAGAGACAGGAAAACAGGAAGAAGAGAGAAGAGGAAGGGAATGAGAGATAGGATGACAGTAAGGAGAGAGAGGAGGACAAGAAAGAGTGAGGGGGGATGGAGGACAGAAAGATGAGAGAGAGAGAAGGACTGGAGTGAAAGAGTGAAGATAGAGGACAGGAAGGAAAGATAGAGGAGGACAGGGAGGAGAGAGTGAAGAGGACATGAAGTAAGAGGAGGACTGGAGAGAGGGAGAGAATAGAGGACAGGAACAAGAGAGAGAAAAGGAAGAGAAAAGGAGAAAAGAGGACTAGAAAAAATGAAAGGAGCAAGGAAAGTAGAGAAAAAAGGATGGGAAAATAGAGAGGAGAACAGGAAAGAGAGAGAGGATGGAGGGTGGGAAGGAAAGAAGAGGACAGGAAATAGAGACAGGAGGATGGGAAGGAGAGAGAGGGGATGGAGGACGAGAAGGAGAGAGTATGCAGGACAAGAAAAAGAGAGAGGAAGACAAAAAAGTGAGAGGAGGATGGGAAAGAGAGAAAGGAGGATGGGAACAAGAGAGAGAAAATGGAGGACAGGAAAGAGAGGAGGACAGGAAGGAGAGGGAGGATGCAGGACAGGAAAGAGAGAGGAAAACAGGTAGGAGAGATAGAAGATGGAGTATGGAAAGGAGAGAGAGAAGGACGGGTAGGAGAGACAGAGGAGGACAAGAATAAGAGAGAAGATGAAGGACGGGAAGAAGAGAGCAGGAGGGGAAATTTGAGAGAAGGACTGGAAGGAGAGAGAAAGAAAGAAAGGAGTATGGGAAGGACAAAGAGGATGGACAATAGAAAAAGAGTGGAGGACGAAAGGAGAGAGGAGACAACAAAAAGAAGACTGAGAGGAGGATGGGAAGAAAAGGAACACAGAAAAACATAAGATAATGGAGGACAAGAAGGGGAGAGAGAGGGAGACTGGAAGGAGAGAGGATTGAGAACAAGGATAGAAGAGGAGGATGGAAAGGAGATTGAGGAGGATGGGAAAGAGAGAGAGAGAAGAGAATGGAAGGAGAAAGAGAGGAGGTCAGGAAGGAAAGCAAGAGGATGGAGAATGGGAAGGAGAGAGGAGGACAGGAATGAGAGAGAGAAGACGGAGGATGTGAAGAAGAGAGAGAGGAGGACGGAAAGGAGAAAAAAGATGGAGGACAGGAGGGGGAGAGTGAAGAGGGCAGAATGAGAGTGAGAGGAGGATGGGAAGGAGAGATGAAGACAAGAAGGAGAGAGAGGAGGATGGGAAGGAGAGAAATAATGGAGTACAAGAAGGGTAGGGGAGAAGGACAAGAAGCACAGAGAGAGAATGGAGAACAATAAGTAGAGAAGAGAAGGACAGAAATGAAATGGAGGAGGAAGGGAAGGAGAGAGGATGGAGTACAGAAAGGAGAGAAAGAGGAGGATGGAAGGACAGAGAGAGAGGAGTATGGGAATGAGAGAGAGAGAGGATGGAGAATGAGAATGAGAGAGAAGATGGAGAACTGGAAAAAGAGAAAGACAGGGAAAGAGAAAGAATGGGGGAAATGAGGGAGAGAGATGAGGGCTAAATGAGAGAAAGAGGATTATGGAAAGGAGAGAGAGGAGGAGGAGGACTGGAAGGAGAAAGAGGAGGACAGGAAAAGAGAGAGAATGGTGTATGGGTAGGAGAGAAAGGAGGACAAGAGGGAGAGAGAATGGAGGACCAGAGGAGAGAATAGAGGACAGAAAGGAGTGAATGGAAGACAGGAAGGGGAGAAAGTAGAACAGGAAGAAAGGGATAGGAAGATCGGAATGAGAGAGAGGGGATGGGGGACAGAAAGTAGAGAGTGGATGATGGAGATGAGAGAGGAGGAATTGAAAAAGAGAGAGGAGAAATAAAGAAAAGAAAAGATCACAGAAAGGAGAGTGGGGTAAATAGAAAGAAGAGTTAGAGAATGAAGGACAGGAAATAGAAAAGAGGACAGAATGGGAGAGAGAAGATCAGAAACAGGAGAGAGGAGGACAGGAACGAGAAAAAAGGACAGGAATGAGAGGGAGGAAGACGGAAAAAGAGAGAGAGAGGATGGAGAACAGGAAAGTGAGAGAGGAAAAGAGGAAGGAGAAAGAAGTGAACAGAAGGATAGATAGGATGGAGTATGAAAAGAAGAGAGGATGGAGAAAAGAGAGAGGAGGACAGGAATGAGAAAGAGAAGATAGAGGACAGGAAGGAATAAGAGAGAAGGAGGGGTAGAAGAGAGAGAAAATGACAACAAAATTATAGAGATGGATGAGAAGAGAGAGGAGGATGGGAAAAAGTGAGGGGGGATGAGAAAAATAGAGAGTGTAAAGGACAGAAAGTAGAAAGAGAAGAACAGTAAAGAGAGAGAGGAGAACAGGAAGGAGAGAGAGTAGGACAAGAAGAAGAGAGAGGCTAAAGGATGGGTAGGAGAGAGAGAGGATGGAGAAAGAAAGGAGAGGGGGGACAGGAATGAGGAAGAGAAGATGGAGTGTGGGAAGGAAAAAAATAGGAGGACGAGACAAAGAGTGAGGAGGATAGTAAAGAGAAAAAGATGGAGGACAGGATGGGGAAAGAGAGGAGGACAGAAAAAAAGAGGAGAACATGAAGAATAGAGAGAGAAGGAAGGGAAGGAGAGAGGATAGAGGAAGAAAGGGAGAGAGAGGAGGACCAGAAGAAGAAAGATGAGAATGGAAAGGAGGAAGAGGATGAAGGACAGGAAAGAGAGAGAATATGGGGGACAATAAGGAGAGAGAGGGGAGGATAAGAAGGAAAGAGAGAATGATGAGAAGAAAAAGGAGAGGGGAGGACGTGAAGGAGAGAGAGAGGAGGACAGGAAAAAAGGGAGAGAAGAGGACAGAAAGAAGAGAGAAAGCATGGAGAATGGGTGTGAGAGAAAGAGGAGAACAGGAAAGAGAGAGAAGATGGAGAATGGGAAAGAGAAAGATGAGGATGGGGAAAAGAAAGAGAATAATGGAAAGGAGAGAGAGAATGGAGAACAGGAAGGAGAGAGAGTAAAAGATGAAAGGAGAGAGAGAGGAGGAGGACAGAAAGGAGACTAAGAGGAGGATGGGAGGGAGAGAAATAAGAATGGGAAGGAGAGAAATAATGGAGAACAAGAAGGGTAGAGAGAGTGAGATGGAAAAAGAGAGAGAAAATGGAGAACAGGAAGAAGAGAAGAGAAAGAAGGGAAGGAAAGAGAGAGGAAGATGGGAATGAGAGGGAGAAGATGAAGGTTTCGAAGAAGAGAGAGGAGGATGAGTAGAAGAGAGAGGAGGAAGGGAAGAAGAGAGAGAATGGAAAGGAGAGAGAGGATAGAAAGGAGTGATAGATGAGGATGGCTAGGTGAGAGAGAGGGGGATAGAGAAAAGAAAGAAAAAATGGAGAACAGGAAAGATAGAGAGGATGACGGGAAGGAGAGAGAGGATAGAGAATGGGGAGGAGGATGGAAATGAGAGAGAGAAGATGGACAATGAGAAGAGAGATAGATAGGAAGACGATAGAGGAAAACAAGAAGAAGAGAGAAGATGGAGGACAAAAATAAGAGAACAAAAAGGGTGGGAAAAAGAGAGAAGAGGATGGAAAGGAGACAAAGAAGAAAGAGATGGAAATACAGGAGAATTGGAAGTAGAGAAAGGAGGATGGGAAAAGGAGAGAGGTGGATGGAAAGAAGAGAGATAAGGACAGGAAAGAGAGAGAAAGGATGGAAGACAGGAAAGTTATAGAGGAGAACTGGAAGTAGAAGGAGGGGAGGACAGGTAGGAGTGAAAGAGGAGGTTGTGAAAGAGAGAGAAAAGAAAATCAGTGGAAGAGAAGGACAAGTAGGAAAGAGAGGAGGATGGGAAGAAGAGAAAAAATGATGGGAAGAAGAGAGGGGATGACAGGAAGAAGAAAGAGGAGGATGAAAATGAGTGAGAGGAGGATGAGAATGAAAGAAAGAATGGCAGGTGGGAATAAGAGAGAGAGTTGGACATGAAGAAGAGAGAGAGAGGAGAAAGGATGGGAAATAGAGAGAGGAGGACGAGTAGAAGCGAGAGAAAATTATGAGGAGAAGAAAGAGAAGGATGAGAAGAGGGAGAAGAGGATGGAAACAAGAGAGAGGAGGACAGGAAGAAGAGAGAGAGGACAGGAAGTAATGAAAGAAAATGACAGGAAGGAGAGAGAGGAGGACAGGAACGAGAGATAGGAGGACAGTAAAGAGAGAGAGGAGGATAAGAAGGAGAGAAAAAGGAGGACTGGAAGAAGTGTGAGAGGATGGAGAACAGTACAGTGGGAGAGAAGACAGGAATGAGAAAGAGAAGATGGAGGATGAGAAAACAAGAGTGAGAAGGATGGGTAGGAGAGAGGGATGAGGATGTGAAGAAGGAAGAGGAAGATGGGGAAAATGGAGAGGGTGGAGGACAGAAACAAGAGAGAAAAGGAAGGTGAAAAGAGAGAGTAGAACAAGAAAGAGGGAGAGAAGGAAAGGAAGTAGAGAAAAAAGGACAGGAAGGAGAGAGAAGAACATTTAGAAGAGAGAGAAGATAAAGGACGGGAAGTAGAGAGAGTAGAATGAAAAGGAGAGAGAGAAGGATGGGAAGGAGAGAGAGGAGGATGGGGAAAGAGAGAGTACAACAAGGAAAGAGAGAAGGACGAGAAAGAGAGAAAGGATGATGGACGAAAAAGGAGAGAGGAGGACGTGAAGACAAGAGAGGTGGAAGGGAATGAGAGAGAGAGAGGAGGATGGGATAGAGAGATGGAGGAAAACAAGAAGGAGAGAGAGAGGAGAACAGGAATGTGAGAGAGAAGATGGAGGACAGAAAAGAGAAAGAGTGGAGGCAATGCAGGAGAGAGAAAAAACAAGAAGAGAGAGAAGAGGACAGGAAGGAGAGAAAGCAGTATGGGAAGGAGCGAGAGAGGACAGAGGTGAGAAAGAAGGAGAGGAAGGAGGGAGAGGAGGATGGGAAGCAAAAAGAGGATGGAAGACAGAAAGCGGCAAGTAGATGGAGCATGGGAACAAGAGAGAGAGAGGAGGAGGAGGGGAAGTAAAGAAAGGAGAACAGGAAAATAAGAGAGGAGGAGGGGAAAGAGAATAAGGAGGACAGGAAAAAGAGAGACAAAAACAAGCAGAGAGGATGAAGGATGGGAAGGAGAGTAAAACAGAAAGAGAGAAAGGAGGATGGGAAGGAGAGAGAGGAGGACATGAAGGATAGAGAGAAGGATGGGAAGGAAAGAAGGAAAATAGATAATGGGAAAGAGAGGAGGACAGGTAGGAGAGAGAGGAGGACTGGAAGGAGAGATAGGAAGACAGGAAGGTGAGAAAGATAAGGACAAGAAGGAGAGATGATGAATAATGGGAAGGAGTGTGAGATGAGGATGGGAATGACAGAGAGATGATGGAAAACAGGAAAAAGAAAGAGGAGGAGAGAAAAATAGAGAGGAGGGGGAAGAATAGAGAGAACTGGAAAAGGATAGAAGATGGAAGAAGAAAGGAGAGAAAAGGACAGGAATGAGAATGAGAAGATGGAGATTAGGAAAGAGAGAGGGGAGGACATATATAAAGACAGAGGAGAAAGGAAAGGAGAGAGAGAGGAGGAAGTGAAGAAGAGAGGATAGAGGAAGAAAAGGAGGGAGAGAGGAGGACAGAAAGTATAGAGAGAAGGACCAGAAGGAGAGAGAGGAGGATGGGTATGAGAGAGTGGATGACAGGAAGAAAAGAGAAAATGAGGGGAAGGAGCAAGAGTGGAGGATAGAAAGGTCAGAGAGGAGGCCAGCAAAAAGATCAAGGAGGACAGGAAGGAGATAGAGGAGGATGGGGAGGAGAGAGAGGATGGCAGACAGAAAGTATAGAGAGGATGAAGGATAAGAACGAGAGAGCAAAAAAGACAGGAAGAAGAGAGGGAAGGACAGGAAAGATAGAGAGGAGAAAGAAAAAGAGAGAAAGGAGGACAGGAAAGAGAAAGAGTAGATCTGGAAAGAGAGAGAGGATGGAGGACAGAAAGAAAAGAGAGAGGAGGATGGAAAAAGAGAGAAAAGGACACAAAAGGAGAGAGTGGAGGACAGGAAGGCGAGAAAGGAGGACAGAATGGAGAAAGAAAGGTTGGAGGATGGGGAGGATAGGGAGGAGGACATAAAGGAGAAAGAGAGAAGAACCAAAAGGAAAGAGAAAATATGATGAGAAGGAATGAGAGTAGGATGGGAAAAAGAGAGGAGGACAAAATGAGAGATGGAAGTATGGGAAAAAGAGAAAGAATGGAGAATGTGAAGGAGAGAGAATGTAGGACAGGAAGGAGAGGAGAAGAGGATAAAGGGTGGTAAGTAGAGAGAGAAGGACAGGAAGAAGAGAGAGATGAGGAATTGGAAAAGAGAGAGCAAGAAGAAGAGAGAGGAGACAGGAAGGAGAAAGAAAGGAGGACAGGAAGAAGAGAGAGGATGACTGGAAGAAGAGAGGGAGGACTGGAATGAGAGATATGTGGACAGTAAGGAGAGAGAGGAGGACAAGAAGGATAGAGAAAAGGATGGGAAGAAGTGAGAGATGATGGAGCACAGAAAGACGAAGGAGAAAGGAATAGGAATGAGAGAGTGAAGATAAAGGATGGGAAGGAAAGAGAGGAGGACGAGTAGGTGTGAGTGAGGAGGACATAAAAAAGTAAGAGAAGGATGGAAAAGGGAGATGATAGAAGACAGAAACAAGAGAGAGAAAAGGACAGGAAGGAGAGAGAATAGGACAGGAAGAAGAGAGATAATGTAGAAAAAGAAGGGGAGAGAGAAGATAGAAAACAGGTAGGAGAGAAGAGGAGGACAGGAAGAAAATAGTGGAGGACAGGAAGGAGAAAAAGGATGGAGGACAGGAAGGAGAGAGAGAGGAGGATGGGAAGGAAAGAGATGAGACAAGAAGTAGAGAGAGGAGAACAGGAAGGAGAAAGAGAGGATGGAGAATAGCAAGGAGAGACGAGGAGGAAGTGAAGGAGAGAGAGAAGGACAGGAAGGAGATAGAGGATGGAGGACAGGTAGGAGAGAGAGAGAGAGAGAGAGAGAGAGAGAGGAGGATAAAAGGAGAGAAACACGGGTAAGAGAGAGAGAGGAGGATGTTAATGAGAGAGAGAAGGAGAACAAGAAGAAGAGAGAGGGGAGGATGGAATAAAGAGAGATGGGAGGATGGGATAAAAAGAGAGGTGGACGGGAAGGAGAGGGAGAGGGAGGGAAGAATGAGAAAGAGGAGGATGGAAAGAAGAGAGAGAGGAGGACAGGAAGGAGAGAGGAGGATGGAATGGAGAGAGATAAAGGGACAGGATTTTTGAGTCATTTTAGATTTTAAGTCAGTTCAGATGATTTTTCAATAATTTTAGATGACTTTTCAGTCATTTTGTATGATTTTTGAGTCACTTAAATTTTTAGTCAATTTGTATGATTTTTCAGTCATATAAGATGATTTTTCAGTCATTTTAGATTTTCAGTCATATTAGGTGATTTTATAGTCATTTTAGGTACTAAGTAAATTTAGGTGACTTTTTCAGTCATTTTATATGATTTTATAGGCATTTTAGATTTTAAGTCAACTTAGATGATTTTTCAGTCATTTTGGATGATTTTTTAGTCATTTTAAAGTTTTAGTCAATTTAGATGTTTTCTCAGCCATTTTAGATTATTTTTCAGTCATTTTAGATTTTCAGTCATTTTGGATGATATTTGAGTCATTTTAGATTTCTAGTCATTTTATATGATTTTTCATTCATTTTAGATGATTTTTCAGTCATTTTAGATTTTCAGTCATTTTAGGTGATTTTTGAGTCATTTTAGATATTTAGTCAATTTAGATGATTTTTTACTCATTTCAGATAGTTTTTCAGTCATTTTAGATTTTCAGTCACTTTGAATGATTTTTGAGTCATGATAGATTTTTAGTCAATTTAGATTTTTCAGTTATTTTAGATGATTATTCAGTCATTTTAGATTTTCAGTGTTTTTACATTAATTTACAGTTGTTTTATATGTTCAGGTAATTCAAATGATTTTTCAGTCATTTCAGATTATTTTTCAGTCATTTTAAGTTTTCAGTGATTTTGGATCATTTTTGAGTCATTTAAATTTTTAGTCAGTTTAGATTACTTTTCAGCCAGTTTAGGCAATTTTTTCAGTCATTTTAGATGTTCAGTCATTTTAGATGACTTTATAGTCATTTTAGATTTTAAGTCAATTTGGATAACTTTTCATTTATTTTAGATGATTTTTCAGTCATTTTAGATTTTCAGTCATTTTGGATGATTTTTGAGTCATTTTAGATTTTTAGTCAATTTAGATGATTTTTCAGTCGTTTAAGGGGAATATTCAGTCATTTTAGATTTTCAGTATTTTTAGATTAATTTATAGTTATTTTAGATTTTAAGTCAGTTCAGATGATTTTTCAGTAATTTTAGATGATGTTTCAGTAATTTTAGGTTTTAAGTCATTTTGGATGATTTTTGAGTCATTTTAGATTTTTGATCATTTTAGATTAATTTTTAGTCATTTTAAATTTTAAGTCAATTCAAATGATTTTCCAGTCATATTAGATGATTTTTCAGTCATTTTACATTTTGAGTCATTTTGTATGATTTTTTAAATATTTTAGATTTTTAGACAATTTGTATGATTTTTCGGTCATTTTAGATGATTTTCAGTCATTTAAGATGATTTTCATTCATTTTAGATTTTCAGTCATTTTGGATGATTTTTGAGTCATTTCAGATTTTTAGTCCATTTAGATGATACTTCAGTCATTTTATAGGATTATTCAATAATTTTAGATTTTCAGTCTTTTTAGATTAATTTATAGTCATTTTAGATTTTCAGTCATGTTGGATGATTTTTAAGTCATTTAAATTCTATGGCAATTTGTATGGTTTTTTTAGTCATTTTAGATGAGTTTTCAGTGACTTTAGATTTTCAGTCATTTTAAATGATTATATAGTCATTTTAGATAATAAGTAAATTTGGGTGTTTTTTAGTCATTTTAGGAGATTTTATAGTCAAATTAAATTTTAAGTCAATTTATATGATTTTTCATTTATTTTAAATGATTTTTCACTCATTTTACATTTTCTGTCATTTTGGATGATGTTTCAGTCATTTTAGATTTTTTTTTTTTTTTTTTTTTTACATTTAACCTAATTTTATTCATGCTTGCCTAGGGATGGGAATAGATCATTCAATAAAAACATACAGTAAAAACGGGGGTGGGGAGAAGGCTTATCCTGTACAATGTTTAAACTACAATAATGATGTACCTTAATTACTGCCATGCACACAAGTCTAACATAAGTTTTTAAAAAATAAACACCATTAAGACTTCTAGGAGCATTTTATAATAAATTCCTAATTTTTTCTTTGTAGATAGATCAAGCACCTCCAAAATACAGATTCCTATACACAGTGAGTACTTTACTAACATACATGGACAGCCTCAAGACAAGCCGACTTCTCAGATCAGCTCGGCAGGCAACACACCATAGTGCCAAATGGAAAGAAGGGCAGTTGCAAATAAACTTAAAACTAAGTTAACTTTTATAATTAAATACAGAAAATATACTGATTTGCTAAAAATAAATAAGATGTGATGTATTTAACACTTCACTATGAAGAATGAACACCAGGACATTTATAAATGGTGAATGAGTCTCAATAGTTTACTACGATAAACGCTGGCTAGATAGAAGTGCATATGCCGTGGAGCACTATGGGTGGGTTATGTTTTGCCACATACTTTTGTTACCTTGAGGTAGATAACACATGTGTACCAAATTCGGCATTCATTTTCAGTTGCTGCTGGTATCATGTGTCTTAAGAAATGTGTACAGTATGAAAAACTTGAAAATACTAATGAATGAAAAATGTTTCAGGAAAAAAATAGATCTTTTCATGCAATTATGTACAGTCTCACTGTGTAAGTTTCAAGGCAAGGTTTTGTTTCCTGTAGCAGGTCTGGTCTATGTGGATGTCTATTCATCCTGTGCATCTGTCTCCTCCTGCACTGCATTGTTTTGTTCGATTCTTTGTATGTGTGTGTGCAAACGACATGCCAGTTCAAATGAAAAACTAACTCACATGTAGAAAAAAAGTCTGTGTTTTACAAACTGAGAACCAAGAAAAATCCTTGTAAATTAATGACACCTTCTGATTCAAGTAAAAAAAAAAAAAAAGACTTAAAACATTAGTGATAAAAAAAGACACAACACATTTCATGAAGAACAAAGAAATGTCTGCTGAGTGTTTAGTTCAGATGTTTCAGAATGCTGCTGTATGTCTTGTGAGGAATTTGAGGGGAAGCTTTCATAGCGGAAGGTGTTAACGTGGCCTGGAAGGACTTGAGCGGGGACCCCACTGGACTATGGAACTGTGGGGTGCCTATGGACTCTAGCTGCTTGCTCAGGAGGAACTCCCCACCGCTGTTCAGAAGCCCTGCCTCACGGCCTCTCTCCCCACGCTTCCCTTCCTCGACTGGCTCAGTTTCTAGCATTTCGGAATCCTCCTTCCTGCTAAAAAACTTGTCCAAATAGCTGGTGTAAGTGTTCTCCTTCTCCACATGTTCGTCCTTCCTGACCTCACAACAGAACTGACTGATGAGGAAACACTCCTCCCCGCCACTCACAAACTGACTGTCCCAGGAGGACTGGTACAAGGCTTCCAGCTGGGCCAGGTTAGCCCTTCCCTTCTCCTGCTTCTCACGGCTGACTGACTTGGATATCAGGCTCTTCAACTCTAGCTGGGACACAGAGCTGTTCAAGTCGTTTAACTTGTCAACTACGTCAGCAGATGCATGCTGGGCACTGAGCTGAATAGTCCCTGCGATGAAGGAGTCAAAGTCAAAGCCTTGGCCCCTCTCCCTCTCAGCCAGCTGCTGGGACGCCTCCTCTAGCGCGATCTGCGCCTTGACCAACCCGTTCCTCTCACACTTGGTCTTGCCCCTCTTATCGGATTTTTCTTTACTTTGCTCTTTCCAGTTGGAGAGATCTATGATAAGCTTGGGCTCATAGTAATGGTTAACCTCGCTGTCCCTCCACACCAGGCTATCTAAGTATGACGACCACCTTGTTTTGTAGTTACAGGTGTGGCTACACTCCAGATCACAATACTTGTTCTCATGGTGATCTGGGTACTGCCAAGGCTCGGCAGAGTAGCTGGTGTCGAAGGCGGTGTCTTCCAGGTACTTCTCTCGGTCTCCATCCAAGTACTTTCGAGGATCAACTTGAACTTCTTCTTCATCGGTGACATCAGACAGAGCTCTTGGGTCAAGCTGAACCTCATCGATATCAAAGTTGTTATGAATAGGCCAGTCATGCTCCGAGAACTGACAATCGTGGTACCTTTCCCAGTTATAAATATGACTGTGTGTCTCATCCATAAGCAAAATGTCGTCCACTTCGTCTTCTATGTGGAAAGGATGGCTTGAAATCGGCTCATCCGTTGGGAAGGAGTAGATGCTCATGTAAGGATGGGAAAGTGCTTCCTCGGCTGTCAGCCGGTCCATGGGCTGAATGTCAGAATCTGTTCCAGGAAATCCAGTGCGTCTCGACTAATCCCCGGAAGCAGCTGAGTTAGCGGTTTGTGTGGCTCAGTCATGTCGTTTCTAATGTAAACTGGAATCACGCTGAGAAGCTCCTGCCGATCTTCCCCATGCACAACAGGGATAGACTCTAAGATCAGCTGCATCTGTTCAAGTTCATGTGCACCTGCAAAGAGGGTTTTACCAGTCAGCATTTCAGCAAAGATGCAGCCTGCAGCCCACATGTCAATGGCTTTAGTATAATTATTAGGAGAAAGTAAAAGCCGTGGAGATCTGTACCATTTGGTAACCAATCCTTCAGAAAGATGACCCTTATGGGAATAATGAGGATCCATGATCCGTGCCAGACCAAAGTCACCTATCTTCAGCACCAAGTCTTCAGTGTTAATGAAAAGATTCTCTGGCTTGAGATCTCTGTGCAGTACGTTTGCAGAATGGATATATTTGAGCCCACGTAGCAGCTGATACATGAAAAGCCTGGCATGCTCTTCCAGTAAAGGGCCCTGTTCCAGCACATTCGCCAGGTCTGTCTCCATATACTCCTGAACAATGTAGACGCTATTCAGCTCCGTGAGAGAGCCCACATCGTCTGTAAGCTGGCTTCCACTGGGACCAAGAATTTCAAACACTTTCACAATGTTATCGTGGTCAAGTCTTCTAATAATTTTGATTTCACGGAGAGCATGTTTGACACTCTGGGGATCGGTGAGGACAATTTTCTTGATGGCTACTCTTTTGTCACAGTCATTGTCTACAGCAGAAAAAACCAAGCCGTTGCCTCCACAGCCCAATGGTTTTAAGTCCATGTACCTAGAGCCCAGATCAAAGCCATGAATGTTCATCAGACTTTCAAATTTCTCTGCCATTTTGAAACCTTTACAATTGCCTTTTCCTTTCAAATTGTTGAACTTGTGTAAACAAGGAAGAAAACTGGCATCAAAAGGGAAGATCTCTCAAAAAGGGAGAAAAACAATCACGTTCCCACAGCACGATGGTTTCTTGATGTTCATTGCAGACGCCAACCAGGCCCGCTGAGTTCCCCTCAGACGTAAAGCTCAAAAATCTCTATTCATACTGAGAATTAAGAAGATTGCAGTGCTCATAGTTCAAGGAAGGCAGCAACTCTGCAGACATTTAAAGAAAACACTCAAGAAACTCAAACGGAATGAAATGACATACTATGCGCTCAGATTCACTGTGCTAACTGACTTAACATGGGACAGAACCGAATAAATATGTGCCCGCAGGCCTCCGTGGACATCCTCTCACAGTGCAGATACATTCAGTGTTGGACTGGTCCTGAGCAGCATCCTAAGGCGCTGGGAAGCACTAGTTCCCTCTGCTTCCTCGCTTCCTTGTCACTGTGTTTCAACAGGAAGCCCTGGTGACGTAGGCTGACAGGCTTCTCTTCTTAGTGATCAGGTGGCTCCAGCTCACCACAGTCACAGTCAAAGCTACCGTCCATCTTACTCTGATACAACGGGACTTCTCCGACTCATCGAGAGAGTGCTGTGCTGGCGGCAGCGGCGTTTCCGGCGTTTCCGAGGCTCTCGCTTTGCCGCAGTCGCCGCCATGTAACCCCGACCCGCCAGAGAGGGCGCGGAGAGGAGGCGGGGCCTCCATTTTAGATTTTTAATCATTTTATATGACTTCTCATTCACTTTAGATAATTTTCCAGTCATTTAGATTGTCAGTCATTTTGGATGATTTTTGAGTCATTTTAGATTTATAGTCAATTTAGATGATTTTTCAGTGGTTTTAGATGTTTATTCAGTCATATTAGATTTTCAAACTTATTATATTAATTTATACTTATTTAAATTTTAAGGTAATTCAAAAGTTTTTTTAGTCATTTCAGATAATTTTTCAGTCATTTTAGATTTTCAGTAATTTTGGATCATTTTTGAGTCATTTAAATTTTTAGTCAATTTACGTTATTTTTCAACCCATTTAGATGAATTTTCAGTCATTTTAGATGTTCAGTCATATTGGATGATTCTATAGTCATTTTAGATTTTAAGTCAATTAGGATGATTTTTCCTTTATTTTTTATCTCTCTTACAACATTATTTTTTAAAAAGGAGTGCATACACAGACTTTTAAAGGCATTTTGGCATAACATTATGAATATTTTTGTCAGTCCTTAATTTTTTTAGAAGTTTGATAACATACATTGAAGTCCCACTAGTTACCATAAGTATAAAGTACAGGTAGAAGAGAACGTAACATGGAAACAGATTTCTTGGTGAGTATACATTAAGCTTAATGATCTTTGAATACCAAAATTTTCCACAATGCTATATTTTTAGCTCTTCAATTTTTAATGATTTAAGGTTCAGGTGTACTACACTCTGAGAGGGTGCTATACATTTATTGTTTCCTAAGAAGGACTGAGGCTTTCTATTTTGGCCTTTGTTTTTGTTGGGCTTCATATTGCCTGTGAGTTATTTCTGGGATGTTCAGAGCTTTCTGGGGCTAGTGTCCAATTATCAGTGACTGCGTATTATGTCTGTTCTTTTGTGACTGGGTTGCCTCACTCAGGATGATAGCCTCTAGATGCATGCATTTTCCTAAAAGTTTCATAAAGTCATTGTTTCTGATAGCTGAGTAGTACTCCATTGTGTAAATATACCACAATTTTTGTATCCATTCATCTACTGAAGGATATCTGGTTTCTTTCAAGCTTCTGGCTATTATAACTATAGGGCTGCTATGAACATTGTGGTGCATGTGCCCTTATTGTATGCTGGAGCATCTTGGGGGTATATGCCCAGAAGTCGAATAACTTCAGGTAGAACTATGTCTAATTTTCTGAGGAACTGACAGACTGATTTGCAGAGTGGTTGTACCAGCTAACAACCCCACCAAAAGAGGATGAATGTTCTTCTTTCTATGCATCCTCGCAAGCATTTTCTGTCATCTTGAGTTTTTGAACTTAGCCATTCTGACTGGTGTGAGGTGGAGTCTCAGGGCTGTTATGATTTGCATTTCCCTGATGATTAGGGATGTCGAACACTTCCTTAGATGCTTCTCAGCCATAATATATTTCTCAATTGAGAACTTTTTATTTAGCTCTGTACCCCATTTTTTAATAGGATTGATTAATTCTCTGGATCCTAACTTCTTGAGTTCTTTGTATACATTAGATATTAAACCTCGATCAGATGTGGGGTAGGTAAAGATCTTTTCCCAAACTGTTGGCTGCCATTTTATTTTCTTGACAGTGTCCTTAGCCTTACAGAAACTTTGCAATTTCATTACGTCCCATTCTCAATCTTTGACCTTAGAGCACAAGCCATTGGTGTTCTGTTCAGGAAAATTTCCCCTGTGCCTAGGTGTTCTAAGGTGTTCCCTATTTTCTCTTCTAATAGTTTCAGTGTAACTGGTTTAATGTGGAGATCTTTGATCCACTTACACTTGAGCTTTGTGAAAGGAGATAAGAAAGGGTCTATTTGCATTCTTCTACATGCGGAGTGATAGTTGGACCAACACCATTTGTTGAAGAGGCTGTCGTTTCTCCATTGGATGTTTACAGCTCCTTTGTCAAAAATCAAGTGACCATATGTGTCACTTCTGTTCTGCTCCATTGATCAATGTGCCTCTCTCTGTAGCAGTACCATGCATTTTTAACACAATTGCCTTGTAATACAGCTTGAGATTATTAATGGTGATTCCTAAATATGTTTTCTTGTTGAGGATGGATTTTGATATTCTAGGTTTTTTCTTATTCCAGATGAATTTGCACATTGCTCTTTTCAACTCTATGAAGAATTGGGTTGGAATTTTGATAGGAATTGCATTGAATCTGTAGTATGCTTTTGGTAAAATGGCAATTTTTACAATGTTAATCCTTCCAATCTATGAGCATGAAAGATCTTAACATCTTCTGAGATCTTCTTCAATTTCCTTCTTCAGAGATCTGAAGTTCTTGTCATACAGGTACTTCGCATGCTTAGTTAGAGTTACACCAAGGTATTTCATATTGCTTGTGACTATTGTGAAGTGTATCTTTTCCCTAATTTCTTTCTCTGAATGTTGATCCTTTGAGTAGAGGAAGGCTACTGATTTGTTTGAGTTAATTTTATATCCAGCCACTTTGCTGAACTTGTTTATCAGCTGTAAAATTCTCTGGTCGAATTTTTGGGGTCACTTACATATACTATCATGTCATCTGCAAATAGTGATATTTTTTACTTCATTCTGATTTGTATCCCTTTGATTTCCTTTAGCTGTTTAATTGCTTGGACTAAGACTTCCATGTTGAATAGGTAGGGGGAGAGTGGGCAACCCTGTCTAATTCCTGATTTTAGTGGAATTACTTCAAGTTTCTCACCATTAAGTTTGATGTTGGCTATTGGTTTGCTGTATATTGCTTTTATTATGTAAGGGTATGGGCCTTGGATTCCTGTTCTTGCCAAGACTTTTAAGATGAATGGGTGTTGAATTTTGTGAGATGATCATATAGTGTTCTTTGGGTTTATTTATGTGGTGGATTACATAGATGGATTTTCGTATATTAATACAACCCTGCATCTCAGGGATGAAGCCTGCTTGATCATGGTGAATGATCATTACGATGCGTTCTTGTCCTCGGTTTGCAAGGATTTGTTGAATATTTTTGCATCAATGTTCATAAGGGAGATTGGTCTGAAATTTTCTTTTCTTGTAGGGCCTTTGTGTGGTTTAAGAATGGGCATTATTGTGGCCTCGAAAAACGAGTTAGGTAGTATTCCATCTGACTCTATTTTGTGGACTGGTTTGGAGATTATTGGTATTAAGTTGTCCATAAATGTCTGATAGCATTCTGCACTGAACCCTGTGGTTTTTTTAGTTGGGATGCTTTTGATGATTGCTTCTATTTCTTCAGGTGTTATGGGATTATTTAGATGGTTTACCTGGTACTGGCTTAACTTTAGTATCTGGTATCTGTCTAGGAATTCATCCATTTCCTCCAGATTTCCCAGCTTTGTTGAGTATAGGCTTTTGTAGTAGGATATGATGATTTCTTGAATTTCCTCAGTTTCAGTTGTTATGTCTCCACTTTCATTTCTGATTTTGATAGTTTGGATAATCTCTCTTTGCCCTCTAGTTAGTCTGGCTAAGGGTATATCAATCTTGTTAATTTTCTCAAAGCTCTTGGTTTTGTTGATTCTTTGAATGGTTCTTTTTGTTTCTATTTGGTCAATTTCTACTCTGAATTTGATTATTTATTGCTGTCTACTCCTCTTGGTTGTATCTGTTTTCTTTTTTTTTTCCTAGAGCTTTCAACTGTGTGGTCAAGCTGCTAGTGTATGCTCTCTCTGGGTTCTTTTTGGAGGCACTCAGAGCTATGAGTTTTTCTCTTAGTACTGCTTTCATTGCAACCCCTAGGTTTGGGAATATTGTGTTTTCATTTTCATTAAATTCTAGAAAATCCTTAATTTCTATCTTTATTTCTTCCTTGACCATGCTATCATTGAGTAGAGCATTGTTCAGCTTCCATGTGTATATGGGCTTTTGTTGTCTTTGTTGTTATTAAAGACCAGCTTTAGTCCATGGTGATCTGATAGGATTCATGGGAGAGTTTCAATATTCTTATACCTATTAAGGCTGGTTTTGTGACTGACCATATGGTCAGTTTTGGAGAATGTGCCGTGAGGTGCTGAAAAGAATGTGTATTCTTTTCTTTGAGGTTAAAATGTTCTGTAGATGTCTATTAATTCTGATTAGTTCACAACCTCTGCTAGTTTCACTGTATTCTTGTTCAGTTTCTGCTTCCATAAGATGTCCATTGATGAGACTGGGGTGTTGAAGTCTCCCACTATTATTGTGTGTGGTTCAATGTATTTTTGAGCTTTAGTAATGTTTCTTTTATGAATTTGGGTGCTCTTGTATTTAGAGCATATATGTTAAGGATTGAGCTTTCCTTCTGATAAGTTTTTCTTGTACTGAGTAAAGGGTGTCCTTCCTTATCTTTTTTGATAACTTTTGGTTGAAAATCTACTTTATTCGATATTAGAATGGCTACTCCAGCTTGTTTCTTGGGGCTGTTTGCTTGGTAGGATTTTACCCAGCCTTTTACTCTGAGATAGTGTCTGTTTTTGTCTCTGAGATGAGTTTCCTGTATGCAGCAAAATGCTGGGTTTTGTTTATATATCCATTCTGATAGCCTATGTCTTTTTATTGAGAAATTGAGTCCGTTTATGTTAACAGATATTAAGGAATAGTGGTTACTGTTTCCTGCTATTTAGGGATAGAATTGTGTCTGTGTGTCTTTCTTTCTTTCTTTCTTTTTTTTTTTTTTTTTTTTTTTTTTGAGGATGTAGTTTCCCTCCTTGTGTTTGGTTTTCCTCCTATTATTCTTTGTATGGCTGGATTTGTGGTCAGATATTGTGTAAATTTAGTTTTGTCCTGGAATATCTTGGTCTTTCCATCTATGGTGATTGATAGTTTTGCTGGAAATAGCAACCTGGGCTGACATTTGTGTTCTCTTAGGGTCTGTATAATGTCTGTCCAGGATCTTCTAGCTTTCATAGTCTCTGTTTAGAAGTCGGGTGTGATTCTGATTGGTCTGTCTTTATATGTTACATGAACCTTTTCCCTTACTGCTTTTAGTATTCTTTCTTTGCTTTGGGCACTTGGTGTTTTGACAATTATGTGTCGAGAGGAATTTCTTTTCTGGTCCACTCTATTTGGAGTTCCATGGCTTCTTTTATGCTCATGGTCATCTCATTTTTAAGGGTAGAGAAGTTTTCTTCTGTGATTTTGTTGAAGATATTTACTGTGCCTCTAATTTGATATTCTTTGCCCTCTTCCATTTTTGTTATTCTTAGGTTTCGTCTTTTCATTGTGTCCTGGATCTCCTGAACATTTTGGGTTAGAAGATTTTTAGTTTTTGCATCTTCTCTGATTGTTTTGTCTATGATTACGATATTGTCTTCAGTCCCTTAGATTCTCTCTTCCATATCTTGTAGTCTGTTGGAGATGCTTGCATCTGTGACTGATGATTTCTTTTTTAGATTTTCGATCTCCAGGGTTGTCTCTTTTTGTGTTTCCTTTATTGTTTCTAATTCCATTTTCAATTTCTTCATCTCTTTGGTTCTCTTTTCCTGTATTTCTTTGAGTGTTTTTCGTGTTTCCTCTTTAAAAGCTTCTATTTGTTTATGGTTGTCCTCTCGTTCTTGTTGGAGGGAGTTATTCATGCCCTTCTCAAAGATCTCCATCCTCATCTTGAGGTCTGAATTCAGGTCTGAATCTTCTTTTTCTGGAGTTTTTGGCAATCCACTGCTTGCTGTGATGGGAGAGCTGGGTTTTGATGTTGCCAGGTTGTCTTGGTTTCCATTGCTTAAGTTCTTTCATTTTCCTCTTGCCATGTTGTTGTCTGTGATTTTACGTGGTCTTGTCATCTGTCTCTCTTGTGGACCTGAGGGCCTGTTTGAGGAAGAAAACCGCATCTGAGTGTTTGGCTTTTGGTGGGCAAGCAGTCAGTTCTGGTAACAGTGACTCAGCTCTGTCTTTGTGGGCTGAGATGTGAGAGCTCTTGAGAGGCTGTTCTGGTAGCTCAGCCCTGTGCCCACAGGTTCTGAGTACTACTGGCAGGGACCTGGCTCTTTCTCTAGGCCACAACGGACCCTTTTCCCAATAGCACAGTACTTTCTGCTCTCTGAGGATTTCCTATTTGCTCTCCCTGGGCCTATGTGTCAGACTCCTGTCTGGTTCAGGTGTAAGAGGGTCTGTAGAGTTGAATTTAAAACACTACCCTTCCCGGGCAAACCCCAGCTCCCACTGACAGTGGCTTATGCCTTAATGTGGGCCTGTGTGTCTAGACTTTGAGCCAGGGCTTTTCAGGCAATCCTGAGTCCCTTTGCCATAGTTCTGGCTCCAGTGAACCAACCAGAGGACCACATTTTCTGCGTACTCCGCCTAGCCCTCTCTGCATTTTGGTTACTTACAGGGCAGTCTCACCAGGCCCGTGTCCCTGGATCTCTGCTGTTCCAGGTGCCCTCATTTATTTTAGGTGATTTTTCAGTGATTTTAGATTTTCAGTCATTTTGTATGATTGTTGAGTGATTTTAAATTTTTAGTTAATTTAGAAATTTTTTTAGTCATTTTATATGATGTTTCAGTAATTTTAGGTTTTAAGTCATTTTGGATGATTTTTGAGTCATTTTAGATTTTTCAGTTATTTTAGAGGATTTTTTGTAATTTTAGATTTTTCAGTCATTTTAGACTTTAATTTTAGATAGTTTTTCAGTCGTTTTAGGTAATTTATAGTCATTTTAAATTTTTAGTCAATTTAGAATATTTTTCAGTCAATTTAATTGATTTTTCAGTAATTTTAGACTTTCAGTCATTTTAGATTATTTTTGAGGCATTTTAGATGATTTTATAGACATTTTAGATTTTTAGACAATTTTGTTTCTTTTTCAGTCATTTCAGAAAATTTTTTCAGTCATATAAGAGTGTTTTTTGGTCATCTTAAATGATTTTATAGTCATTTTAGATTTTTAGTCAATTTAAATTATTTTTCAGTCATTTTAGAATTTTTTAACATATTTAAGATTTTCATTCTTTTTAGATGAATGTTCGGTCATTTAAGATTTTTCATTTTTTTAAGTCATTTTTCAGTCCTTTTAGATTTTTCAATCATTTTAGACGTTAATTAATCTTAGAAGGTTTTTCAGTCATTTTACATGACTTAATAGTCACTTTGATTTTTAGTCAATTTATATTATTTTTCAGTCACTTTAGATGATTTTTCATTGATTTTAGATAATTTTTTTTAGGAATTTAAAATTTTTCAATCATTTTGCACTTTCCCTAATTTTAGATGGTGTTTCAGTTATTTTAGATTATTTCATAGTCATTTTAGATTTTTAGTTAATTTAGATTATTTTTCAATCATTTTAGGTGATTTTTCAGTCATTTTAGATTTTCACTCATTTTAGATGATTTTTGACTCATTTTAGATTTTTAGTCAATTTAGATTATTTTTCAGTCATTTTGGATGATTTTCCAGTTATTTTAGATGATATTTTTATTAATTTAAGATTTCTCAATCAATTTTTATTTTAAGTAATTTTAAATCTATTTTCAGTCATTTTAGATTATTTGTTTTCATTTTAGGATTGTAGTCAATTTAGATTATTTTTTAGTCATTTTAGATGATTTCTCTGTCATTTTAGATTTTTAGTCATTTTAGATGCTTTTTCAGACATTTTAGATGATTTTATACTGATTTTAGATTTTAAGTCAATTTAGATTATTTTTGAGTCATTTTAGATAATTGTTCAGGTACTTTAGATCATGTTATAGTCATTTTAGATTGTTTTTCTGTCATTTTAGATTTTAAGTCAATTTATTTTTTGTTTCAGTCATTTTATATGATTTTTCAGTCATTTTAGGTGAATTTTCAGTCATTTTAGTTTTCCAGTCATGTTAGATATTTAGCCATTTTAGATTATCAGTCATTTTACATAATTTTTCATGCATTTTAGATTTTTTTCAATAACTTTAAATGATGGACAGGAAGTGGGATTTTCACGACAGGAAGTTCATTTTAGGGTCACGAAGTGGACATTTAGAGTCAAGAAATTGATATTTAGAGTCAGGAAATTGATGTTTAAGGACAGGTAGTTGGGTTTCAGGGACAGAAAGTGGATATTGCTGGACAGAAATTAGAGTTTGAAACACAGGAAG
The DNA here is from genome assembly GCF_963924665.1 of Micromys minutus. NCBI lineage: Eukaryota > Metazoa > Chordata > Mammalia > Rodentia > Muridae > Micromys > Micromys minutus. The sequence goes on along the minus strand of NC_137976.1, from coordinate 75,765,725 downwards.
TGGATGCTAAAAGAAAGGACGTGGGGAATTAGATACAAGAAGCAAAAGTTTAGGCAGAAAGTGGCGTTTTGTGGGCAGAAAGTAGATGTTCATGAGCAGGAAGTTGGGTTTTAGAGAATGAAAGTAGATGTTTATGGACAAAAAGTGTCATGGCCACTGTATTGTCCTAAGAAGTGCCTTCTACAGTGGAAGAACTGAAAGATACTATAAAAAACCAGAAACCGGAAGTGATGTGGACAAGAAGTGTGACAGAAAACAGGAAGTGAGATCACAGCAAACAGTATGTGGTGTAGACAGAAAGTGGGAGAAATAGAAAGTGGAACAGGAAACAGGAAGTGACATCACTGGGACTGGGCAGTGGCCCATGGGTGAGAAATGGCCTTCTGGGCATCGGGGACTGGAGCCACTAACAGCAAGTCACATCATTGTGATGTATGGAAACTGTGGTCACAGTGGAAACAGGAAGTGGATTCTGAAGGCACAGGAAGTGATGTCACAAGGACTGGGGTGGGTTTTTCAGGACAGAATTAAGTTTTTGGGACAAAAGTTGGGTTTTATTTGTACAGAAAGTAATGTCACAGAAAGATATAGATGTCACATGACACAGAAAACAGCTTTGGGGGAACAGGAAGTGACATTGCCATCCCGGCTCCACACCCTTTCCACCCCTCCCTGCAGTGGGAGTGGCTGACCCTAATTCCCGGAGGCCTTGCTTATCCGGATCAACCCAGGGGGATTAGCCCCTGTGCTCCAGATGCAGGATGGCATCCGAGGAGGTCGACGGGGACCTGGAACAGGAGTATGCGGCCCTCATGGATTTGGCACACGGCTTTATGGCCTCACAGGTGACCACCAACCCCCAGTCCCCCCGACTCCTGACTTAGACACAGACTGGAAGCTTTTCTGGTGTTATCTCTGACTCTGGGGTGACATCCTGACCTCTCCCCTGCCCTGTGGGACTTGACCTAGACCCCAAAGAACCCCAGATTCTGACCCCGTAACCTCCAACTCCACCATAAAATTTAAATTTTATTGAATTGACCTCTGACCCTGGAATTAACCCCCTGACAGTTCCTGGCCTCCTGACCCCAGCCCCAGAGACTTCATTTTTGAACCCATGACCCTCAACCCTGCCCACCCTCCATAGGTGCTGTTCGCGGCGCTGGAGCTGGGAGTGTTTGAGGCGGCGTCCGAGGGTCCTGTGGACGCAGCATCTGTTTCGGGGGTTGCAGGGTCGGACCCGCGGGCCACGCAGCTGCTGCTAGACACCTGTGCCGGGCTCGGGCTTCTTAGGGCAGAGCCAGGGGGTGAGGCTGAGGCATGGCCTGGGGGTGGTACTAGGGTTCAATGAGGGGTTTGGGGTCACTTTGGTCTGTTTACAGTCGCTTCCTGTCTCCAAATTCTACTTTGTCTCCCCATGATATCACTTTATCTTGGTAAACCCACTTTTTGTCCCTGTGATGTCATTTCCTGTCTGTTAATTTGTACTTCCTGCCCCTTAACTTCCACTTCCTTTCCCAGAAATGCCACTTTCTTCCTCCAAAACCATTTCCTGTCTCTAAACCTTCACTTCCTGTTTCTAAAAAAACTTTCTGTCTCTGTGACATCACTTTCTGTTCCTGTGAAATCACTTACTGTCCCTAAGATTAACATCCTGTAGGCAATACCAAATTTCTGCATCTAGAACTTCATTTCCTGTCCCTGAAAAACAACTTTCTGTCCCTGTGACATCACTTCCATTCTGTATATTTGTACTTCCTGTCTGTGAAACCCCACTCCCTGTGTGTAAAACCCACTTTCTGTCCCCGCAAGTCTCTTCCTGTCTGACTTCCCAGGTGTCATGAGCTGGGTGGGGCCTGGGGTGGTGGGGGTGACGAATGTGAGGGACAGAGTCAGCAACTAAGCCCTGCCCCCGGCCAATGCCCCCACAGGCCACTTCGCAAACTCGGCCTTGGCCTCGCGCTTTCTGGTCGCTGGCGTCCCCCTGTCTCAGCGCAGCCTCCTACTGTACCTTGGAGGCACTGCCTACCGCTGCTGGGGGCAGCTGGCCACAGGGATCAGGTGGGGTGCATGGGATGTGGCCTCGCCCCATGCTGTTTCCTAAAAACTTACTTCCTGTTTGTCCGAACCAACTTCCTGATTGTCACAAACCACTTCCTGTTTCTCAAAACCCACTTCCTGTTTTTCTGAAATTCACTTCCTGTTTCCATAACATTAACTTTCTGTTTTCCACAAACCCACGTTTTCTCCCATGGGAGGGTGAGACATCTGGCCCTCCCTGGACCCCAGGGTCAGAGGTCAAGCCGGCCCCGCCCCTGCAGGGAAGGACGAAGCCAGTACGCCAGGGCCGTGGGCATCGATGTCGAAGACCCATTCGACGCCATCTACAGGTGATGCCCCCTGGGGCCCTGCCCTTGACATCTGGCCACACACGCTAGTTTCCTGTCCCCAGAAACACTACTTTCTGTCTTCGTAATCCACTCTCCATACTTTTAACATCACTTTCTGTCCCAGAAACCCAACTTCAAGCCAACCTGACACAACTTCCTGTCTCTAAAACCCACTTTTTGTTGCTCAAACCCCACTTCTTGTTCCATTAACAGTACTTCTTGTACCCAAAAATAACCATTTGCTGTCCTCAAAATTCACCTCCTGTCCCTGTGACATTATTTCCTCTCTAATCCCCATTTTCTGTAGCTCAAACCCCACTTTCTACCTGAAAATTCTACTTCCTGTCTGTGAAAACCTCATTTCCTGTCACCATGACATCACTTCCCATTCTTTGACATCACTTCCAGTTACTCTAACATCACTTTTTTCCTACACAGCGTCACTTCCTTTCTCTTTGATGTCACTTCCTGCAGGTCGGAGGCAGAGCTGCTGCTGTTCACCCAAGGCCTGCAGGAGACCTGGAGCCTGTGGGGGAGGCGGGTTCTCACAGCCTTTGACCTCTCGCCCTTCCGGGTCGTATGTGATCTCGGGGGTTAGTTTGGGGGGTCGTGGGGTGGGGCCTAGGCAAGAAGTGATATCATGGGAAACAGGAAGTGACATCACAGGAACAAAGTGAGGGGTTTTCACAGACAGGAAGTGGAGTTTAGAATTATAAAGTGAACTTTCTAGGGCAGAAAGTGGATTTAGAGGTAGAAAGTGATATCGCAGTGCCCAGAGAAGGCTATGTGTCCCCGCAGGTGGGTCTGGGGCTCTGGCACGCGAGGTCGCCCGGCTCTACCCTGGTAGCGCCGTGACTGTGTTCGAGATGCCAGAGGTGGTCGCTGCAGTTCGCAGGCACTTACCACCCCCAGGGGGGACCAGGCCCGAGGAGGAGACTCATGTGACCTTCGTGGAAGGTTAGTGGGCGGGACCTTATCCTGCATAATGCAAATATATGCAAATTTAGGCAAATTAGCACAAATCAGCAGGTTTTGGTTTGTTATTGGATTGTTATACAAATTCAGCAAATTAATTCAAATTCATGCTGGAATTTATGTAAATCAATGTGAATTTATGACAATTAGCTTATCTTCTGTCTCGGAATCAGGCTGTTACGTAAATTCGCATGCATTTTTGAAAATCAGGGCAAATTTATGCAAATTCATCTAAGTACATGGGAAATTTAAGAAAATTTATGCAGATCTGCCGAAAATTCTTGGCTATGTAGATTTTATGCAAATCGAGTACCTAGTGGATGCTTTATTCAAATCCGTTCAGCTTTATGCAATTCTGGTCTATGGAGAATTCATGCAAATTCAGTCAAATCATCTTAAAATTTGATTTCTGCAGTTATTCAAATTTATTCAAATTCACACAAATTATGAAGATTTATGCAGATTTGTACCCGTTACTGTTTCTCTCCCATGTCCTGTCTTCTCATTTCAGCTGTCCCCCAAATATATCTGACTTCCTGTCTTATGGCCTAACTTCCTGTCCTACTGTCTCACTTCTTGTCTGCACCACATACTGCTTCCTATGATGTCACTTCCTTTCTCTTGTTTCATTTCCCATTTCTCATTTCTTGTCTCCTACTTCCTGTCAGTGATATCACTTCCTGTTTGACTTTCTGTTCTTCCCCCCCAAACCCCCCCGCAGGCGACCTCTTTCAGTCTTGCCTTCCATGTGCCGACCTGTACATCCTGGCCCGGGTCCTGCACGACTGGACAGACGCAGCCTGCACAGGGCTCCTGGGGCGTGTGCGACACGCGCTCCGCCCAGGTGGGTGGTGCCTCGGACTGGGGACAGGGCCTGCAGGGAACATGAAGTGACCTCACAGGTGGGGGTGCAGGCCAGGTTTGAGGTTCTCAAGCTGTGGGCAAGTCCTGGATTGGGAGTAAAGTTCAGGAGTCTCTGGGCAGGACAGGAAGTGATGTCCCAGCCATCAGAAGTAAAAAAATAAGTGAATTTTGAGGCTGGAATAAGAAACGTAAGCGCATGAAGTGGTCAGGGAGTGAAATTTCAGGGACAGATAGTGACGTCAGATGAACAGGAAATGACAAAGTACAAACAGAAAATGGAATTTCTGGGACAGAAAACAGGAATTTAGACAGAGGAAGAGGCACTCCTGGGACATGAAGTCGGTCTGGATAAAGGGAAATTGGGTTCCTGAGACAGGAAGTAAAATTTAGAGACAGTAAGTGTGTTTCGGGAGACAAAAAGTGAAGATTCAGGAACAGAAGTGACATCAAAGCCACAAGAAATACAAAAGTACAAACAGGAAGTTAAATTTCTGGAACACAAAACAGGAATTTAGGCACAGGATGTGGTTCTGGATGACAAGAAGTGGGAGATTAAGAGACAGGAATTGGGTTTGAGCAACAGGAAGGGGAATTTTAGCAATAGGAAGTGATATCACAGAAGAAATTGTGAGACAGGAAGTGACATCACGGGCTTAGGAAGTGACCCGAGTTCTCCCATACCCCATTTCTGCCTGACAGGTGGGGCAGTGCTGCTGGTGGAGGCGGTGCTGGCAGCAGGGGGTGCAGGGCCTCCCCGGACACTACTGCTGTCGCTGAACATGCTGCTGCAGACACGCGGCCGCGAGCGCACAGAGCATGAGTACCGCAACATTGCTGCCCGTGCCGGCTTTTCCCAGTTTCGCCTCCGACGCCCTGGGGGGCCCTACGACGCCATGCTGGCCCGGAAGTGATCCCCCCGACCTTTGCCTGTTTCTGTCCCAGAAACCCCACTTCCTCTCTCTAAAACCCAAATTTCTATCTCTTAAACCCACTTACTTTTTCCAAATTCCCATTTCCTGTTCCCAAAACCCCATTTCATCTTTCCAAAATCCACTTCCTGTTTCCATTTAACCCACTTCCTATTTTCATAAATTCACTTCCTATCTCTAAAACCTACTTCCTGTTTCCAATGAACCCACTTCCAGTCCCTAAAACCCCACTTCCTGTCCCTGCAACCCCACTTCATGTTTCTAAAGCCCACTATATTCCCACTTCCTGTTTCTAAAATCCACTTTTTCCAAAACCCACTTCCTGTCTCTAAAACTCACTTCCTGTTTCCATGAATCCACTTTCTTTTTCACCAAATTTACTTTCAAAACTAACTTCCTGTCTCCTGCCCCAAACCCACTTCCTGTTTCTATAAATCCACTTCCTGCTTTTTCTAAATTCACTTTCTTTTTCCAATGAACCCAGTTTGTTTCCCTGACTCCAAACTTCCTGTCTCCAAAACCCACTTTCTGTTTCCAATTAACCCACTTCCCATTTCCATAAATCCACTTCCTGTTTCTAAACCCACTTTCTGTTTACACCAAACCCAATTCCTGTCTCCCAGGGTGGGAACCGCATCTGCTGGTGGTAGGAAGTTATATCACTGGGCACAAAAAGTGAGGCTGCCAGCTTGGGAGGCACTATTTGGAGGAAGGAAGTGATGCTGTAAATAAAGTGACATCATCATACTCAAACCCGAAATCACAGGGACAGGAAGAAACAAAACCAGAACAGGGAGTGACCCCGCTGCTTCCCCCCTGCAGCAATAAACGAGGCCCTGTGACCCGCGTGTCTGTCTCTGCTCTTGGTGGAGAGTAGGGGGATGGGGTGTGCAGCATCAGGACAGGAAGTGGTTCTCGTGGGGGCAGAAAGTGACGTCACATGAACAGGAAGTGGTTCTCTATCTACCTCTCTCTATCCCACCCTCCCTCTCAGTCTTTCATTAATCCCATCACTCTGGAGGCAGCTGTGTAGCTTTGTCTCGGGGCACTGGAGGCTTGAGATGATTCGGAGTCGTTCTCTGCATGTAGATCTGGAAATCAGTACTGAGAGAGAAACCTAGAGACAGACAAGATGATGACTATAAATCAGGGGTGGGTTGGACCTGCTCATACTGCTCTTGCTGCCATCTGCTTTCCGGGGGCCAGACAGCCAGGTATTTCGGTCAGTGCATAGGTGAGGTCAGTCCCTCCCACACCACCCCCGGGTCTCTCTTCCCACACCTCCTTCAGCAGGAACACAGACAGGGTCAAGCCTGTTTCTGCTGTGAACTCAGTCTGACAGAGGGTGACAGATCCTGAAAGACAAGAGGACTTATTGCAGGAATATTGGCTACCAGTGTTCTTCACATGAAGAGCAACAACATATTGGGATTTCTGCATTTCTTATGCCCTTAATCGAGGCCACCCACCACCATCTGATCTTCTGGGCTCCTGGCTTGTTAAGTTATTCTGGTCCCTGCCTCTCCAATGCTCTGTAACATTCAGTGCTACAGCTTTACCTAATCTCTCCTCCAAAGTGTGCTATGACGACTGGCCTGAAAGTTGTTTTAATTGTTTCAAATGTACGTGTGCCCTCTGCAGGGAATCCACTGGCTGGGGGTGTGTGGGGCGGGTGGACGGGGCTGGAGAGATGGCTCAGTGGTTAAGAGCGCTGACTGCTCTTCCAGAGGTCCTGAGTTCAGTTCACCAACAACCAGCAAGTAATGGGATCTGAAGCCTTCTTCTGGTGTGTGTCTAAAGACAGCTGCAGTGTTTGTACTCCTATAAATAAAAGCAAATACATCTTTTAAAAAATAAACAAATCTTTCGAAAAAATCAAGCATCTTGAAACTACCGTGTATTTCACATAACCATAGAGGTGGTTCCCTTTTATGTAACTTCAATAGCCCAACTGGGACAGACTTTCACACTACCTAGATTGCTGGAAGTGGATGTGCAGAAAAGCAAAGTTTTGCTGTCTTTTTTTGTCTTTCTTTCTTTTCTTGGGGGGGGGGGCTGTATAGGAGCCATTTTAAAAATACTATAAATTGTATTTTCTATATTTTGTATTGTTTGCAAAAAATTGTGTTTGTATATTCTAATCATAGTTTCCCATTTCAAAGGTCCTCCTAGATCCTTCCCATCCACCCCAGGCCTGACCCTAGGTTTGGTTGAGACCCAGTTCAGTCTCTATTGAAGAAAAAACAATATTCCCATTTCCTGTGGTTGTTAATTTCAGATTACTTCCATGCTAGAGACTCTGGACTTGTCTCCATCTCCATTTTTCCCCTCTAAGTGTTGGGTTTAAGACCTGTTGCAGGTCCTCCCTGGGTTCTGACACAGACAGACAGACAGACAAAATTAAATAGGACAACCACTAAATGCACACAAAGAGGCTGTTGTGTCTTCTTTGGAGATAGTACTGTGTAAAACTGTCTTGATAAAGCAAAGACCAATTCAAAGTACACAAATGTGACAACATAACAGATTACAATTGTTTGTGTATATAGAAAACATTCTTCCTTTCTTTCCTTTTCTCTCTTTTTGAGAAATTCAGCTGGTCATGGTGGTGTACACACATAATTTCAGCAGCACTAGTCATCCAAGAGACTTCCTCTCACTTACAGAACAGCTCTAATTGAAAGATGGTACCACAATGAAGAATCGCCCTCTCTCTTCCTCATTCCCTCCCTTCCTGGCTCCCTCCTTTCCTCTCTCCCTCCCTCCTTCCTGGTATCAATCTAAAAAATGAACTGTTCCATGAAGTAAGCTTAAGTCACATTTAGCTCATGCTAGAGCAGAGTAGGTGATGTAAAAAGAAAAGTTTTTAGGGGCTCTGTGAGACTTTTCCAAAACACCCATGTTTGTGAAAGTAGGCAAAGACAATTTGCTGGAATCTGAGACCGTAAAGATACAGAAATGGCTTAAGTCAGACTCAAAGACTGTCCAGTCATCCCAAGGCTATGAGATCCTGCCTGTGCCTGACAAATAAAAACAATAGCCCAGAGTAATTCTCAGAAAAACCACAGAATATACTGACTGATAGAAACCTGGCCCTCTAGAAAGCTCTAGATACAGGGTCCTGACACATGTCATAATTAGCTCATGCTTTAATCACCCAATTCTGAGAAACAAAACAAGGACAAAACCCCTCAATTTTTTTTGAAATATATAAACAAGGTTTTGAAACTATAAAAACAAAGTTTTAGTGGACAGGTTCACCTCCCTTACCAAAAAAAAAGTATAAAAGATGTATACTTTTTGAATTCAGAGTTGACTTCTCCCTGCGAGGATGAGCAACCCCATGTACATGGAATTATAAGCCTCTTGTTATTACAGAGATTTATCATCTAATTGTGTTCTTTGGGTTGCACTCCTGAGCTAAGATTCCTCTGGGTCTTACAACATAAAAAGAACACCTCACCACCACCAATCAATAAAAATGGGCATCAGTTCCTCTGCTTTAGGGTCTGTGTGATCTCATGTTTGTTTCAGTGTTGTTGTTGTTCCTATCTGTGAATCCACACATACAATTTTTTCACATTTTGTATTTCAAAACAAGTGCTTGTTGTGGTTCTTATTTTATTCAAAGGTACTCACTAGATCAGAGGAGCAGGCAGACCTGATCTAAGTACAAGGAAATGTTTTGATATGGATTTGTTTTGTGAATTTCTTGTGTTCCTGATTTATGGCCACTGTCTTTGTTCAATAGTTACACACAAGCATGTACCCATACCAACCACCCAACATCATTTCCTGAACCCACCCATGTATAAGCTTTTATACTACCCACTTTCTAGATACTGATATACAGGGCTTATGTGCAGAGACCCCTGACTCAACTAAAAAAAAATGAAGAGTAAAATAAAGAAATAGATACAATTAATTTGGAACAAACCGAACAAACTAAGAAAAAGGGAAGGTAGTAATGGTGTGGTGTGGCTTATAGAAGATGGGCAAACACCGATACACACACACAAATACACACACACAAGACAGAGACAGACACAGATCTCTCTCTCTCTCTCTCTCTCTCTCTCTCTCTCTCTCTCTCTCTCTCTCTCTCTCTCTCTCTCTCCCATAATTTTTCCAGACATAGTTCCTTTATGTAGGCCTCAGTAGACCAGGCAGGACTCAAACTCTTGAGATTCACCTCCCTCTTTCTCCTAAGTGCTTTTTTGGGGGTGGGAGTAAGAAGAAAAAAGGCTTGAAGGCTGATTTGAATTCCCCCCCCCCTTCTCTCTTTCTTCCTCTCTTCTTCAAAATGGGTATTAAACACTTTTTAACTGTGATCTACAAAGTGTTTGGATCATAGCTTCATAGTCAACACATCCTATCCATATACAGAGACACACACAGAGAGACAGAAAGAGAATGGGGGAAATGTGACAGGTGACATGGTAATGCATGCCTTTAATTTCAGCTTTGGGGAGGCTCAGGTAGAGGCAGGATTTACTTGAGAGGCCAGTCTGGTCTGTCTAGTATGTTTTGGCACCATGTAAATAAATTTTTGTCTCTCATAAATGATCAAATACAGGAAAATTTATCTATTCATCTACCTATGCTTGGCTGAGAGGGCAAAGCTGCTGCCTACTTAGGTCTAGGTGAAATCTTGAGGAAGGCCTAGATAAAATGTAAAGGCATTGGTCAGATTGGTTAAGGCCTAAGTAACTTTCACCTGGCTATCTTACCATTTTGTGCTGTTACTAAATATTATAAGGACCCCTTCTCATATGTTCGTGCATTTGGACAAATAATTTTCTGGTGGGCAAGTTGAGACATAAATGTTAGACAAGGTGAGTCCCCTTCCACAGTCAAATTCCCCAACTAATGGAAGCAGGATAAGTGGACGACAAAGAAATTCACCTATTCCTGAATCCAGATGGGTTTAGTAACTTGGTACAGATTTTTGTGGATTTTAGACATAAAGACCATGTGGTATCTTCACCTGATGTGAAGTTCAGCTCCAGAACCTGAATTGTGGGTCGTGATCCATAAGTTCTGGGCCATACGCAGTTCTGGACCCCCTGACAACCTGATTTTATTATTTAGTGTTTGTGTGTGTGTGTGTGTGTGTGTGTGTGTGTCTGTCTGTCTGTCTGTCTCCATGCTGAGCTAGGGCCCACCCCAGATTTGTGTTTCAGAAACCTTTACTTATTTATTTCTAGTGTCTGGGCTTGTGTAGGCCCTAGGCCACACTTCCTGGAAAGTAAAACAAAACAAAAACAAGGAATAGAAACAAACACATAGGTCGACACTGGTGTCATCTGTCTAGGTAGCGGCTTCACCACCAACAGCACGGCTCTGACTGGAGCGCTGGTGCGCAAAGCGGTGGACTAGGTCCGGAGCAAGGATTTCCGGGACTATCTCATGAGCACGCACTTCTGGGGCCCAGTTGCCAACTGGGGTCTCCCCATTGCTGCTATCAATGACATGAAGAAATCTCCAGAGATTATCAGTGGGCGGATGACTTTCGCCCTCTGCTGCTATTCTCTGACATTCATGAGATTTGCCTACAAGGTACAACCTCGAAACTGGCTTCTGTTTGCATGCCATGTAACAAACGAAGTAGCTCAGCTCATTCAGAGAGGACGGCTTATCAACTACGAGATGAGTAAGCGGACATCTGCGTAGCAGTGCAAGGACCAGCTCTTGAAACAGTGCTCCAGCCACTGCTGCGGCCACAGATCATGTCAGCATGAATAGTCGTGCTGAGGGGAAAATACGGAACACTATCTTTAATGACCATGCCAACATTATTGAATAGCTGAGAGTCCCTACGCCAACTCTCTGCTGCCTTATCAATGCTAAACTTTATTTGTCTTCATCAAGAGTAGTTCAAAATATGCAAGTAATTTAATAATTTTGAATGATGGTTTTATCTATAGCATTCTGTAGTAATATGTATATTATCTATTGGGATTTGTGTAATAAAAAAATCTAAGGAAACGAAATTTTATAATGACAAGCACTTAAGTCCTCAAAATTCTTGACTTTTTCTTTAATGACTATAGTCTAACCCTCAGTCGGTCACATGCCTACACATTATTTCTAGTGATAACAAAAACAAGTATCGGTGTTTTCCATATATGATTCAGATCTGTAACTTAATGGCAATAAATGGTTTAAATATTTGCTTAAAAAAAAAGGAAGAAACACATATTCAGATGCAAAACCTTACAAGGACATGCACACAAATCCACCCCACCCCCCCACTCTCACACACAGACACTCACTCTCACAACTTGAATTTGAACCAAACATACAATAATGTCTCAGAGAAGGAAATTAAAAATGGAGCCCAAAAGAAAACCAAAGAAAATCTAAAAACCCTTCCTGGGGTTAAAGAAACAATGAAACTGGGTATGGTCATACATGCCTTTAATTCCATCACTCAGGAAGGTGACAGAGGCAAGTGGAATGCTGTAAACTGAAGGCAAGTTTTAGACAGTGATTTCCAGGATTATGTAGAGAGACCCCTGCCCCAACTAAAAAAGTGAATAGGAAAAAAAAGAAATGAAAAAAAACAAAAGGAAAAAGAAAAACAAACAAGCATAATTATTAACTTGGGATAAAACAAACAAGGGAAGGCGGTGCTGTGTGTCTGGCTTATGGTACGGGGGACGGGAGACCTGTGATCTAGAGTGTCCCAAGCTCTGGGCTCCATGCTCTTAACTTCATTCTCTTTAGCAACCTTCCCAATGTGGATATATTTAACCACAAAGTTATTTTTTTAAAAAAAAGGAAAAGAAAAAAGAAAAGGTTTTATTTTCAAAAGGAAACCCCTTTTCCACTCATGTCCAACCTCACCCCAAAGTTATTGATTCTTTGATCAGTCTCCCCCCACCTCCACCCCACCCCACCACTGTCTATTTTTGTCTGCCCCGATCCTGAAAGCTGACATAGTATGATTTCAGACCCCAGGGTTGTACCTGCCTGGCTTGTTGAACTCTGTACAGCCTAAACTCAGGAGCTGTGGAAGGCAGGAGCTGAAGATATGCAGATAACTGCTTCCGTGCTCCCTTCCGAAGTCGGCCCATTTCAGCTTTTTAACAAAGCTCCATGCTTCTGATGTGTCTTGTTTATTCGATTCTTTTCTTTCCATTCTTTTTTCTTACAACATTATTTAAATAAAAAGAGAGATACATGTACAAATTTTTAAAACGTATTCTGGAATAAAACTATATGGGTATATTTTTGTCAGTACTTGATTTTTTTTAAAGGTTTGATAGTATGCACTGAAATCTTACTATTTACAATGATCATAAAGTATATGTTAAACAAAATGTAATATGAAAATAGTCAAAGTTTTCTTGGTGTATATAGATTAAATATTATGTTTTTAAAAACCAAAAATTGCCACAAGGCTATCATCTTAGCTCTTGAGTTATTAATGATTTAAGGTCTAATGTACCCCACTCTGAGTGGGTGCTATACACTTGTTGTTGCTGGTTTGTTTTTGTTTTTTGTTTTTTTTTTCTAAGAAGAACTGAGGCTTTCACTTTTTGGGTTTTATTTGATTCTTACTTCACTTTTTAATTTGACTTATTTTTATCTGCTAGACAGAAAGCCCTACGGATTAGTCAGGAACCCAGACACAGGTTCTCACTAAGGCTCTTGAAAGACCCCTGGAGTGGGGAGACCCTCACTCAAGTCTCAGAATAACACAATCCCCCAAGAACTCAAGAGACTGTCCTTGCTACGATTACACGAGGTTTATTAATGGAAACCAGTGCACTGGGGTTGAGACTCATATCCCACACAGGGGTAGAGGAGTTTGACCCCAAGTAGCTGGGAGAAGGGGTATTTGAAGGAAAAAACCACAACCCAAAGGGGGTAGGGAGGGCTTCATTGGATAATGTCAAAAATACCAGCAAAGAATCACCAGGGAAACACCTGGTTTCTCAAGATTGTTCACAAGATTTTAATCTGTTTATGGTAAGTTCCTAGAACAGAGTTGCTGAACTGGCTGTAACGTTTATGGTCAGCCAGTTTCTGGAATAGAAGAATAGAATTGCTGAACTGTTGCTGAACTGGCTAACCTACATTTTTTGGCTCTACTCTACCTGCTAGGAGTCTTCTACTTTACCTTTTAGAGAGTCAGGATTTATCCTGGTCTTTCATTCCCCACTTCTTCTAGTGCCTAGTTCTAATCATAGAACTAGATCTCAGTATCTTTATAATATTGATTTTCTTGTCCTTCTAAAGCATGATATTGTTGGTGTAACATCAAAATCTGTACAGTGCTTACTCTTTCTCTAACAAAAGCTACTAATTTATTAAGAATGCATGGTCCAAATGTAAGAAGCAAAAACAAAATTAAAAGAGGCCCCACTAATTGAGGAGATTAAAGTGGTCAGCATTAAACCATTCCTCAAACCATCTTTGTTGTTCTTCTCTGTCTCTTTCCCTTTCGTCTAATCTTTCTCTTAGCTTACTCATAGAATCTTTAATCACCCCCGAATGATCAACGTAAAAGCAACATTCTTTTTTAAAGGCAGCACGTAGCCATCTATTTTTAAGGAACAGTAAGTCTAGTTAGTCCCCTTCTGTTTTGCAAAACTACCTCTGAGAGGGAGGTCAGTGATTCTTCAAGCTTAGATATGGATTGTTCTAGGACTTGTAAATCCTCATCTATTTTGGATCTCAATATATGGAAATATTGAGGAGTCTATATTAGTGTTTCTGTGCCCTTTTCCACACCCGCTGCTACTCCACGTCCCAATATGACTGCTAAGGTCAATGAAATGGGATCCCTATGGAAACGTCTCGGGTGCTTATCAAATTCATTTTCAAGAGTACTGAAAGAGTGATAATAAACCCAAGGGACCAGCTGTATGAGTATACAACAGTCTTCGGTATCATCAAAGACAGAAGTGAATATACAAGGGGTTAATCCTGAGCCGCATGCCCACCATTTATCAAGCGTGGGTACCAAGAATCTGTTAGTAGATGTCTGTGGGCTCTTAAGAGTCTCATTACAAAGGTGTCTATAAGCAGCTTGTAGGTTCCGTACGCAGGTCCCTTTTCCTGAGACCTCTGTAAGGGTCAACTTGTTCTTACTGTTTCAGACACAGGCATCATGGTTGGTGGTGTTATTAAAGGTCCCAGACACCACAATGTCATCATAATAAGGGGGTCATGAGGAAAAGCAAAGCCAACAGGATTCAATAAACTTTCTAAGCCTATCGAGCGGTGGCCTAGTCTCAGCCATCTCGGGGCAAACATAAAAACCTAGTCTCCCCAAGTGGCACCTTGCCTCCGGACTCCCACACCAAAACTTGCCTCTGGGTAAAAAAATATTTTAGGGACTTCTAGAGGCATATTCTGAGGATATTTTGGGAATGTCCCAGGAGTCCAGCCCAACTACCAACTGACAGAAGTCAGAAGTGAGCGTAGGCTCACTTCCCCAGTCTGTGAGGAAACTTGCCAAGTCAGTTTTTGAGAGGCATGAGGGTTTTTACCCACTACTGGTGAGACACCTGTGGTGCAGACACAGCTTAAGAGGATCAGCAGTCTTTTCCAGTTTCCATTCATCTTGGAATGGCCTCTTTTGGCATGGGATGTGTGGATCCAAGCTGAAATGCCATTAACTTTGACCACTATAGAAGTTGTCAGAAGCACTAGATACGGCCCATTCCAGCGAGGTTCTAGGTTTCTCACTCAATGGCATCAGACCAGGACAGCATCTCCGACCTAGAACTGGTGGGGTACATTTGGACTCCCAGTCTCATAGGCCTCTTTCAGTTGTTCCCTGGCTTGATGTCTTACTACCTCAAGGGCCTTTAGGTGGGCAAACAAAGGTTTAGAAAAGCATCAGGATTATACACTCCACCTGACTCAGTGAGCAGTGGCGGTCCCCCAGTCAGTATCTCATAAGGGGTGAGTTTAAGTTGTCCTGGGGTATTTGTGGATAGCATTTTTGGTGCCTCTGGACAGTTGGTGGCAGGTAATATTAATATTAATATTATTTTCCCAGGACATCTTGAAGCTAGCCAAGGCAGGAATCTGGCTTCTGTGCTATGCCCTGTAAGAGCTAGTATTAAGCACATTGTCCTCTGTAGCTCTAGGCAGAGCCCTTAAAATAAGTCTATAAGGAAGTGCATGAACATCTGAAGTTTGGGCAGGGTTCTTAAGAATGTGGCATAGGGAAGTACATTTGAATTTGTAGCTACTGGCAGAATCCTTAGGAATGCAGCTAGGGGCAGGGCAGATTTCAGGATGTAGGCACAGCAGTATCCGTTTTTGTCTCTGATCTTTTCACTTTACCTCCAGTAAAATGTTTACTGGATATTTGGTTGTTATCTTTCTTGTTCCCTGTATCAGAACTGATGTTACCTTTTTGCATGTAATTAAAATGATTTAAAAGACGACGGATTAAACCAAGCTTCACTTCAGCCTTGAGGTTTCAACCTCAAAGCTGGCCAAAGTCATGTTGGAGCTTTAACTAACTTGTCTTTTTTTCTTTCAATCCTAGCTCCGGCACTGGAAGAACCTGCTGATTGTCTGAGCTGGTCTCCAACAGGTGTTCTGAACTCAGAACAGGCCAAAGGAAGGAGATCTGGCCAGTCATTCCCACTGGTCTCTAAGGAGAATGTTGATCTCTTTTAGGGTTCTTTTTATCATTTCGACCTTTCTGGTCCCCAAGAAACAAGCTAATATCTGACTTACCTGGGCAACACAAGCTGACCCATTGTCTGATCCAATTACCTTAGGGGTGACAAACCTAGGAGAGATCTCTTCTAGAATCTTCTTAGCTATGACCACTGTTGCCATTTCTCTCTTTTTGTCCCCACCTGCCCAGAAAAGGTATCTATAAAGACTAATACACACACACACACACACACACACACACACACACACACACACACATTTTTCCTTGCTTAGTCTCTGTAGAATCTACTTCTCAGTAAAACTCAGGTCTATCTTCCCTTCTCCCCAGCCTTCTACATACATTTGATTTCTGGCATGGCACACAGTTATCTACTCAAATCTGGCACAAAAGAATTTGACCTCAAGATAGTCTTCACAAGTTTGTCTACCTCTATATGAGTTCATTGATGAGTTTTCTTCAAGTCCAGTACTGTATACCAGGTTCTCAATAGGAACAATGAGCTCAACAGGTTATAGGGGTTAAATACCATGAGGTGAAGATTGGTCACCCATTTGTTTACCTGTCTGAGATCTTGAACTGTTTAGCAGTTGTTGGTTCCAGGTTTCCCCACCAGTAGGAGAAGCATGTTTCAGGCTGATCGACACTTATGCAGAACCCTGACTTGGAGTAACCGGATGATGTGTGTCTTGATCCTGTCTCCCGACTCCTTTGACACGGGGAACTGATGCACCACTAGTCTGGACTTTCAGCTCCATGTGGGCAGGGGCTTGTTCTCAGCCTCCCCCATTCCTGCAGTTTCTGCCCAGGCTTGTGGATATGCCTGCAGCCACCAGTCTGTCTGATCTGAGGCAGGTTGTTTTTGCTCAAAGAGTTGGTACTTATCTTCCAACTGGATAGTAAGAACCTGCACAGGCTCCCCTTTTGGACCTCTAACCTGTGGCATATCAGAGTGGAAGTAAATCTGTGCCCCATCTTAGTCAGAAGGTCCCTCCCCAACATGGGGCAGGGACAGTCTGGCATTTCAATTAATAAGTGGGATACCCAGCCCACTCTGAGATCCACAGATCTTTGGGTAGTCCATGAACATTGTTTGATGCCAGTAGTCCCTTGAACTCAAGACTTTTTGTGAAAACTTTGGGGCCATAGGTCCAAGGGTCCTGTTGTTGGGGTCCCCTTTTCTTCTTGTTGAGATAATCTCTGGCCCAGTGGCCTTTTTCTTTACAGTAAGCACATTGATCCTTGTTGAGAGGCTCCTTCCTAGTGACAGACTTGATTCCTAACTCTGTCCCTCACCACTGTGGCCAAAATTCTAGTTAAATTCCTTTCTTCTCTAGCATCCTTCCTGTCCTCCCTTTCCTCTGTCTTCTGATTCTCTCTTTCTCACTCCTTTTCCTCAGTCTCCCACTTATGAAACACTTTCTCCACTTCCTTCACCAAATCCTGCAAGGTATAATTTTGCAATCCCTCTAGCATTGTAGCTTTTTCTTAATATTTGATGCTGACTACCCTATAAAGGCCAGAGCTACTGCTGCTTGCTGACGCTCGGAGGTTGGGTCAAAAAGAGTTTAACACCTGCAAGCCTCTATTAAACATTTAAGAAACACAGACAGTGATTCAACAGGCCCCTGAAGAACCTCTCTTACCTTAGACAAATTAGTAGGGCACCTAGCAGCCCCTCTGAAATCTGCCACAAGATCCCAGCGATAGACTGTCAGCTGCTCCCTACATGCTGCCACATTGAAGTCCCAATCAGGTTGGTTAAGGGGAAACATGGCATCTATCTCATTTAGAGGGTAGGTTGGAGACCTATTTGCTCTGGGGACATTTTTTCGGGTCTTCAACAGGATCCTCTTTCTCTTCAGTAGTAAAGAGGACCTGCAAAAGTTGCTGACAGTCATCCCAGGTGTGTTGGTGGAAGAATATCAAAGACTCCACCAATTCTGTCAGGCTGGCAGGGTTTTCTGCAAAGGAAGGGTGATTAGTCTTCCAGTTAAAACAGTCTTCAGAGGAAAATAGCCAGTACTTAAGGAGCTGAAGGTTGGGTGGGTTCACCAGGGCCCCAATGGCATATAGCCGGAGTGCCAAAGTTGAGTCCCATCCCCCCAGACTCTGTGCTTTTCTCTAGAAAAGCAAATTGTGTGCTCTACTCCTAACTTCAGTCCAATGATCCAAAGTCAAACTCAGAGGAGTAATCACAGTTTTCCCATCATCAAAGTCACAAGTAATACAAAACAGAGACCAAAGTTACACAGACAAAGATTAACAGATGCCTGTCTCCAGCTAGACAGACAAAACCACTCCAGAAATACAGATGGCAGGGAGGGTTTATAACTTCTCCCGTCGAGGAACTACTGTATCCTCACCCAGATAGGAATATTCCAAGCATCCCTGGGGTTCCTCCAGACCTCCTAGGATGTCTATCTGAGCCCCTGGCATGAACAAAACTCTTCGAATGCATTGTGAAGATAACATTTGTGAGCCAAATGTTCTGTTTCCTTTGAACAAAACACTTACTGACTGAGTTGTTTAAAGTTCATTATACATATTGGAAACAAAATAAACATGCTGTTTCTTAGCAGCACAGATTATAACACAGAGCCTGGCCTATTGCACTCTGTTTCTGGTGGAGACTCAGACAAAGTATGTTTCCTTTGGCTACAATGAATTGTTCTGTTTCCATGAACTGTATGTTAAGCAAATAGGAAACACTAATAACATCCAATGATCCCCAAGTTGCAAACAAAACTGGTTGAACACACTGCGAAGATAACTTGCCTGTGCCAAATGTTCTGTTCTCTTTGTAACAAAATGGATACTTACCAGCTGAGTTGTTTAAAGCTAATTATACACATTGGAAACTAAAGAAGTGTGCTGCTGCTTAGGGGGACAGGGAACAACATAGTGCTATGCCTATTGTACTCTGTGGCAACTTAGATAAAGTATGTTTCCTTTGGATACAACAAATGGTTCTGTTTCCATGAATTGTATGTTAAGACAATATGAAAAACGAATGACATCCATTGATCTACAAATCAATTAATGTAGTTGCACACAAAACTCATCGAACGTGTTGGAGAAAATGTTCGTGAGCCAAATGTTATGTTTGCTCAAAACACATACCAGCCAAGTTGTTTAAAGATAATTATACACATTTGAAACCAAAGAAATGTGCTGCTAACTGTGACCTTGTACAATGAATTGGGCAATGCTCCTTCTGATTCTATTTTGTGGAATAATTTAAGGAGTTTTAGCATTAACTAGTTGTTGAAAAGTCTGGTTGAATTCTGCAGTAGGACTATCTGTCATTGTTGTCATTGATGGTAGACTTTTAATATTGTCATCTAATTTACTAGGGGCTATAGGTTGTTTAAATTTCTTAAGTGATGTTGATTTAACTTTGGAGAGTAGAATATATTGAGAAAATTAGCCATTTCTTTTAGATTTTACAGTTTATTGAAGTACAGATTTTTTTAAAGTATGTCCTTATGATCCTCTGGATTTCTTCAATGTCTGTTTCTATGTCC
Source organism: Micromys minutus (assembly GCF_963924665.1). Lineage (NCBI taxonomy): Eukaryota > Metazoa > Chordata > Mammalia > Rodentia > Muridae > Micromys > Micromys minutus. The sequence goes on along the minus strand of NC_137976.1, from coordinate 75,746,389 downwards.
CCCCTTTTCATCTCTGATTTTGTTAATTTGGATATTCTCTCTAGAGGCAGAGGTTCTCTAATAGGCTCTTGATTGGGTAAGTAACAACCTCAGAAGACAATTGCTGGGCAAAGATAAAAAGAAAATATTTTTTCGGGTGCCAGGAAGAAGAGAACATAGAGAAAGGGCTTTTCAGCCATGCTGTGGAGCAGAGAAGATGGACACCAATGTAGGCCTTGGGGCTACTAAATCCAGTGGCAGCCACCACCACCTGATGATTTCTAACATAGAATAACTGGTGAGTATAGGACAATAAATTCCAAGCCTAGCAGTTGTGTTGTCTGGCTGATTTAAAAATATTAAGATTGTCTGGTGTTTTCTGTTTGCTACAATTCAGGAGGGCAGGAGAGTATAACCATGGGGTGGCCATTGGCAGTCAGCTGAGCCAGCCATGGAGGTAGATGGCTGGTGTAGAGTGATCACTGTTCCCAGCATTGATGGGGAAAGTGGAGCTAGCTGTGGGAGCTGAGTGAAGCTGGGTGGTCATTAGAAGCTTGTAGAGCTAGCTACAAGAGGTTGAGAAAGCTTGGGCTAAGCTCTCAAGAAAGAGCAGGCATGGATTATAAAATTACACACAACATCTCTCTGCTTTTTAGTTAAGTTGGAAAGGGTTTATTAATCTTATTGATTTTTCTCAAATATCGTTTTGTTGATTCTTAGCATTGTTTTGTTTCTATTTTATTAATTTCATCCCTGAATAGTACATTCCTTGGGGTACAATATCTTTTTTTTTCTCTCGAACTTTCAGGTTTGCTATTTGAATGAAAAAATAAATAAAAAGGGAAGGATGTGATTGCTCTAAAGTATGGTGGAGGACAAGGTTTATTGTCAGTAAATGGAAGAGCATAGCAGGGGCAGGGACATCTGGAAGAGGCCAAGGGATAGGGTAGAGCCAGACCAAGAGGTCAGAAAGAACCAGGTAACTGAAATTGTTGAATTATATAAAAAAGGGCACCTAGGGACCTGGAGTTTAAGGTAACAGGTGGGTTATACTAGATATACCCTAAAACTGTAAGGACTGAGGGACTGAGGAAGAACCTGGCAGTCAGGTTCAATTTGATTTGTTAAATAGGAACCACAGTTAGCCATTTGTTCTGGGTTTAAGACCTAAAACTGATAATTTACTAGTATGAGACCACTACAATTTTTTTTACATAGGAAGTTAGTGACTCTTAGAACAGCCTTTATAAATTTGGGTATCTGGTGTATTCATTATCATCCATTCTAGAAAATCTTTCATTTATTTCTTAATTTTTGCTTTGTCTCACATTTCATTCATGTTTGAGTTATTCAGTGCCCATGACTTTGTAAGCTTTCTGTTGTTTCTGTTGTTGTTCATATCCATAGTGGCCACATAGGATACAGGGTGTTATTAAAATTTTTTTATATCTGTTGAGACTTGCTTTATATATGGTAAATTTTGGAGAATGTTTCTTGAGATGCTGAGAAGAAGGTATATTCTTTTGTGTTTAGGTCTGTTTTATCTGTTATCTAATAATTTATGTGCATTGATGTGAGAGTGTCAGATTCCTTGGAACTGGTAGATGCTGGAAATTAAACACAGGTCCTTTGGAAGCAGTCAGTGCTCTTAACCACTGAGCTGTCTCTCCAGCCACAGATCTATTTGATTTGTAATGTTAGTTATTGTAGGACCATGAAAGGTAGCCTGGTTGCCAGTTGAGCTAAGGTTAGAAATCCTGGAGACCCTGGAGGGAAGGCAGGAATTTTGCCTGCTCCTGGTCACCAGGCCCCTGTCACTAGCCATAGCCCTGCCACCCATAGATTTGTGACCATCTGTCACATAAAGACAAGCTCCAAGTCCCACCACAGGCAAAAAGGGATATGACCTGTGGTCACACAGGCTCAACACAGATCCCCATTTTAATGAGGAACATGGAGGCATGAAATATTTAGCCAATAAGCTTTCCTTCTCAGACATTCCTCCCTGCAAAACGTATTTAACCTCAGGCCCACCCTGAGAAGTGAGAAATGGTTTTACACATTCATTTTCCACCATGACAATAAATGCCTTAAAACCATGGACTGTCTCTTTTCATTGGGATCCACTGTGAGGAGCTATGGAGAAGCCTTCGCCTATAGAGCCACTGTCTAAGCTCCTCTAGAGAACCTGTCTGTGGCTCCTAGTCATGGCCACAAACAAGCTAAGCCCAAGCCTAAAGTCAAAGACTTTCCCTGTGAAACAAGAGGAACTCCTTCTCTGTCTTCTTCTCCCCTTCTCCCACCATCCCCAAGCTAGATCCAGCCCATAGACCCTCACTCTGTTCTCAGATCTTCTGCAGCTTCCAGCAGAACCTGGATGTCCAAGAGCCTGATTACCAGACAACCCTGGCCTCATAGCAGGCCCAAGTACTCCTAAGCCAGCTCCTGCTGTCCCATACCTCAAACTGTGCTTCCCCACCCCTGGAGTGGTATCCTGGGGCTTCCTGCCCAACAACTGTATTGGGTAAGTTCAGTCAACTCTTGTGTCCTGCCACGCTTAGCAGCTGTGGCAGAGTGGATGCAGGACCTAAAACTTTACAAGTTAACTCTTTCATTTCTCTGTTTAGTTTTGTCTAGATGAGAGTAGGTGAGAGTAGGGTATTGAATTCTCCCACTCTCAAATGTGAGGGACAATATGTGATTTAAGCTATAGTAGTGTTTCTTTTATGAACTTTGATGTTCTTACTTGCTGGGCATATATATTAAGAATTGCAATTTCCTTGTGGTGGATTTTTCTCTTGATGAATATGTAGTGTCTTTTCATACCTCTATTGATTAGTTTTCATTTGAAATCTATTTTGTCAGATATTAAAGTGGCTCCACCAGCTTGTCCTTAGGTTCACTAGAATATTCTTTTCTATCCTTTAACCCTGAGGTGAAGGCTAGCATTGCTATTAAGGCGTGTTTCTTAGTTGCAGCAGAAGGATGGATACTGTTTTCAACTCCTTTTGTGGGTCTTTGTATTTTGCGGGGGGAGGGGGGGCGGATAAGGAATTGAGACCATTGATGTTGAGAGAGATCAATGAACAATGTTTATTGATTTCTGTTATTTTGTTGTCATTAGTAGACATTCATATGTGTGGGGGGGTTGTCTGTGTTTTTGTGTCTGTGTGTGTGTTTCTGTATCTGTGTGTTTATATTTGTGTGTTTGTATCTGTGTATTTGTATGTCTATGTGTGTATGTCTGTGGGTGTGTGTCTGTGTGGGGGATGTCTATGTCTGTCTGTGGTTTATCTTTTGATTTGTTCTCTAGGATTTAACTTTTGTGTTTTCCAGTATGTAGCTAACATCTTTAGGTTGGAGTTTTCCTTCAAGAGCAGTAGTTCCCAAACTTCCTAAAGCTGAGACGCTTTAATACAGTTACTCATGTTATGATGACCCCCAACCTTGAAATTATTTTTGTTGCAATTTTCTAAATGTAAGCTTGCTACTGTGAGAAATTGTAGTGTAAATAAATATCTGTGTTTTTGGATGATCTGAGACAACCCCCATAAGAGGCTTGATGTACCCTCAGAAAAGTCATGACTTACAGGTTGAGAAGCATAAGACTTCTACAGAGCTGGTTTTGTAAATAAATATTGTTTACTTAAATTTTGTCTTATGACCGGGATTAGTGGCATACACCTTTAATCCTAGTACTCCAGAGGCAGAAGCAGATGGGTCTCTGAGTTTGAATCCAGACTGGTCTCCTGGCAGCCAGGGATATTCAGAAAATCCTGTCTCATAATAAGTAAGTAAGTAAGTAAAATAACTAAATAAATTTGTCTTATCATGGCATGACTTATGGGAAGTTTTTCTGGGTATAGTAATCTTCACAGGCATCTGGAGTCTCTTAGACTCTGCAGCACATCTGTCGAAGTCCTTCTGACTTTTAGAATCTTCATTGAAGAATCTAGTGTTATTATTATAAGTCTGCCTTTATATGCTATGTGGTCTTTGTCCCATGCAGTTTTTAATATTTATCCTTTGTTCTACACATTTAGTGTTTTGGTTATTATGTGCTAAAGTAACTTGCTTTTTTTTTTTTTAAATTGGATACTCTCTATATTGACATTTCAAATGTTATCCCCTTTCTCTACACTCCCATCCCCTCTCCATATCCCCTTCCTTCCATAAATGTGCTTCCTCTCCCAAATAACCTCTCCACTTCAGTGCCTTGGAATTCCCCTACACTGGGAAAACCTGCGCTCACTGGACCAAAGGTCTCTCCTCCCATTGATGCTACACGCTGCTGTCCTCTGCTGCATATGCTACTGGAGCCATGGGTCTCTACATGTGTGCTCATTTGTTGGTGTTTTAATCACTGAGAGCTCAGGAGGGCTTGATTGGTTGATAATGTTGTTCTTCCCATGGGATTGCAAACCTTTTCATCTCCTTCAGTCTGTTCTCTAGCTCCTTCATTGGGGTTCCTGCATTCAGTCCAATACTTAGCTTCAAGCATTCTTGACTTTATCTATATGACTCTGGCAAAGTCTGTGAGGGGGCATCCATATAAGCTCCCGCCAGTACACACTTCTTGGCATTAGCAATAATGCTTGAGTTTGGTGGCTACATATGAGGTGGATCCCAAGGTGAGGCAGTCTCTGAGTGATCTTTTATTCAATCCCTGTTCCTTTATTTGTCCCTGTATATCCTCCTGTGAGTGTTTTGTTCTCTCTTCCAAGAAGAACTGAGGTGGACTGGAGAGATGGTTAAGAGCACAAACTGCTCTTCCACAGATCCTGAGTTGAAATCCCACTAACCACATGGCGACTCACAACCATCTGTAATGAGATCCGATGCCCTCTTCTGGTGTGTCTGAAGACTTCTACAGTGTAATTACATATAATAAATAATAGATTGAAAATTAAAAGACTGAGGCATACACATTCTGGCCTTTCTTCTTTTTGAGTTTCATAAGGTCTATGAATTGTTTCTTGGGTATTCAGTGCTTTCTGGAGGCTAGTGTCTGCTTATCGGTGAGTGCATATTATGTGTTTTGTTTTGTGACTGGGTTACATCACTCAGGATGATAGCTTCTAGTTCCATCCATTTGCCTAAAAATTTCATGAAGTCATTGTTTTTAATAGCTGAGTAGTACTCCATTGTGTAAATGAACCACATTTTCTGCATCCATTCCTCTGTTGAGGGACATCTGGGTTCTTTCCAGCTTCTGGCTATTATAAATAAGGTTGTATGAACATGGTAGAGCATGTGTCCTTGTTAAATGTTAGAGTGACTTTTGGATATATAGCTGGATCCTCAGGTAGTAAGTACTATGTCCAATTTTCTGAGGAATCACCAGAGTGATTTTCAGAGTAGTCTTACCAGCATGCAATCCCACCAACAATAGAGGAGTATTTTTTCTCCACGTCCTCCCCAGCATCTGCTGTCTCTTGAGTTTTTGATTTTAGTCAATCTGACTGGTATGAGGTAGAATCACAAGGTTGTTTTTATTTGCATTTCCCTGATGACTAAGGATGCTGAGCATTTCTTTTGGTGCTTCTAAGCCATTTAGCATTTCTCAGTTGAGAATTCTTTGTTTACCTCTGTACACCATTTTTAATAGGATTATTTGATTCTCTGGAGTCTAACTTCTTGAGTTCTTTGTATATATTGGATATTAACCCTCTATCACTTGTAGTATTAGTAAATATCTTTTTCCAATCTCTTGGTTGCTGTTTTGTTCTCTTGACAGTGTCCTTAGCCTTTCAGAAACTTTGAAACTTCATGGGGTCCCATTTGTTCATTCTTGATCTTAGAGCATATGCCATTGGTGTTCCCTTAAGGAAAATTTCCCCTTTGTCTATTTGTTCTAAGGTTTTCCCCACCTTCTCTTCTATTAGTTTCAATGTACCTGGTTTTATGTGGAGGTCTATGATCCATTAGACTAGAGCTTTTTTTTTTTTAATGAGAAATTTACATATTATTTTATTTTTTTTAATTTTAAACAACTTTATTTTACAAAACAAAGATAAATGTGCAGATTTTAAACATTTTTGCTTAAAATTATACATTTTTGTCACTACTTATTTTTCAGATTTTAACATAATTTTTATATAAAACTATATGAATATATTTTTTAGTCAGTACTTGATTTTTTTCAAGGTTTGATAGTATGCCTTGAAAACTTAATAGTTACAATGAGCATTAAGTACATGTAAAATAAAGTGTAACATGGAAATAGTTAAAGTTTTCTTGTTTTGTAAATATTTTTTTGTTTTGTTTTCTTTATTTCTTGAACTTCATACAGTCTGTGAGTTGTTTCTGGGGGAGTGCAAGCCTCTGGGGTTAGCATCCCAATATCAGTGACTGTATATTATGTCTGTTCTTTTGTGACTGGGTTATCTCACTCAGGATGATATTCTCTAGATGCAGCCATTTTCTTAAGAATCTGGTTAAGTCATTGTTTCTGATGGCTGAGTAGTATTCCCTTGTGTATATGTACCACAATTTTTGTATCCATTCATCTTCTGAAGGACATCTGGGTTTCTTCCAGCTTTTGGCTATTATAAATAGAGCCGCTATGAACATTGTGGTGCATATATCTTTGTTGTGTATTAAAATGTCTCTGGGGTATATGCCCAGAAGTGGAATAGCTGGGTCTTCAGGTAGTACTATATCCAATTTTCTGAGGTATCTCCAGACAAATTTCCAGAGTGGTTGTATTAGCTTGCAACCCCACCAACAGTGGAGAAGTGTTCCTCTTTCTCCACAGCCTCGCCAGCATCTGCTGTCATCTGAGTTTTGGATCTTGGCCAATCTGACTGGTATAAGGTGGAATCTCTGGATTGTTTTGATTTGCATTTCCCTGATGGCTAAGGATGTCGAGCACTTCCTCAGATGTTTCTCGGCCATTCGGTGTTCCTCAACTGAGAACGTTTTGTTTAGCTCTGTACCCCATTTTTAACAGGGTTATTTGATTCTCTGGTGTCTAGCTTTTTGAGTTCCTTGTATACCTTGGATATTAGGCCTCTATCTGATGTGGTGTTAGTAAAGATCTTTTCCCATTCTGTTGGTTGCCGTTTTGTTTTCTTGACAATGTCCTTAGTCTTACAGAAACTTTGCAATCTCATTAAGTCCCATTTGTTAATCTTTGACCTTAGAGCTTGAGCCGTTGGTGTTTTGTTCAGGAAATTTTCTCCTGTGCCTATGTGTTCTAAGGTTTTCCCTACTTTCTCATCTAATAGTTTCAGTGTATCTGGTTTAATGTGGAGATCTTTGATCCACTTGCACTTGAGTTTTGTACAAGGAGATAAGAAAGGGTCTATTTTCATTCTTTTGCATGCTGAGTGCCGGTTGGACCAGCACCATTTGTTGAATAGGCTGTCCTTTTTCCATTGAATGTTTACTGCTCCTATGTCAAAAATCAGGTGACCATATACATGAGGGCTCATTTCTGGATCTTCTATTCTATTCCATTGATCCACATGCCGATTTCTGTACCAGTACCATGCAGTTTTCAGCACAATTGCCTTGTAATATAGCTTGAGGTCAGGGATAGTGATTCCCGCAGATGTGTTTTTGTTGTTGAGGATGGATTTCGCTATTCTAGGTCTTTTGTTATTCCATATGAAATTGCACAATTATCTTTCCAATTCCATGAAGAACTGGGTTGGAATTTTGATGGGGATTGCATTGAATCTGTAGATTGCTTTTGGTAGGATGGCCATTTTTAAGATGTTGATTTTTCCAATCCATGAGCATGGGAGATCTTTCCATTTTCTGAGATCATCCTCAATTTCTTACATTAGAGGTTTGAAGTTCTTGTCATACAGGTCCTTCACTTGCTTAGTTAGAGTCACACCAAGGTATTTCATAGTTTTTGTGACGATTGAGAAGGGTACCTTTTCCCTAATTTCTTTCTCCACATGTTTGTCCTTTGAGTATAGGAAGGCTACTGATTTGTTTGAGTTAATTTTGTATCCAGCCACTTTTCTGAACTTGTTTATCAGCTGTAGGAGTTCTCTGGTGGAATTTTTGGGGTCACTCAAGTACACTATCATGTCATCGGCAAAGAGTGATGTTTTTATCTCTTCCTTTCCGATTTGTATCCCCTTGATCTCCTTTTGCTGTCTAATTGCTCCAGGCAGGACTTCCAGTACTATGTTGAATAGATAGGGGGAGAGTGGGCAGCCTTTTCAAGTCCCTGATTTTAGTGGGATTGCTTCAAGTTTCCCACCATTAAGTTTGATGTTGGCTGTTGGTTTGCTGTATATTGCTTTTATTATGTTTAGGAATGGACCTTGAATTTCTGTTCTTTCCAGGACTTTTAACATGAAGGGGTGTTGGATTTTGTCAAATGCTTTCTCAGTGTCTAGTGAGATGACCATGTGATTTTGATCTTTGAGTTTGTTTATATGGTGGATTACGTTGATGGATTTCCTTATGTTAAATCATCCCTGTATCCCAGGGATGAAGCCTACTTGGTCATGATGAATGATCATTTTTATGTGTTCTTGGATTCGGTTTGCAAGGATTTTGTTGAGTATTTTTGCATCAATGTTCATAAGTGAGATTGGTCTGAAGTTCTCTTTCCATGTAGGGTCTTTGTGTGGTTTAGGTACGAGGGTTATTGTAGCCTCAAAAAAATGAGTTGGGTAATATTCCATCTGATTCTATCTTTTGGAATAGTTTGGAGAGTATTGGTGTTATATCCCCAATAAATGTCTTCTAAAATTCTGCATTGAACCCGTCTGGACCTGGGCTTTTTTTGGTTGGGAGGCTTTTGATGACTTCTTCTATTTCTTTAGGTGTTATAGGGTTATTTAGATGGTTTACTTGGTCCTGGTTTAACTTTGGGATCTTGTATCTGTCTAGGAATTCGTCCATTTCCTCCAGATTTTCCAATTTTGTGGAGTATAAGTTTTTGTAGTAGGATCTGATGATTTCTTGAATTTCCTCAGTTTCAGTTGTTATGTCTCCAGTTTCCTTTCTGATTTTGTTAATTTGGATACTCTCTCTTTGCCCTCTAGTTAATCTGGCTAGGCGTTTATCAATCTTGTTGATTTTCTCAAAGAACTAACTCTTGGTTTTGTTGATTTTTTTCAACGGTTCTTTTTGTTTCTATTTGGTCTATTTCTGCCCTAATTTTGATTATTTCTTGCCATCTACTCTTTTTGGGTATATTTGCTTCCTTTTTTTCTAGGGCTTTTAGCTGTGCTGTCAGGTTGCTGATGTAGGCTCTCTCCAGTTTCTTTATGGAAGCACTTAGGGCTATGAGTTTTCCTCTCAATACTGCTTTCATTGCATCCCATTGGTTTGGGTATGTTGTGTTTTCGTTTTCGTTGAATACTAGAAAATCCTTAATTTCTTTCTTTATTTCTTCTTTGACCCTGCTATCCTTTAACAGAGCATTGTTTAGTTTCCATGTGTATGTGGGTTTTTTGTTGTCTTTGTTGTTGTTAAAGACCAGTCGTAGACCATGGTGCTCTGAGAGGATGCATGGGAGTATTTCAATCTTCTTATATCGATGGAGGCTTGTTCTGTGTCCAATTATGTGGTCAATTTTCGAGAAGGTGCCATGGGTGGTAAGAAGAAGGTGTATTCTTTTACTTTAGGATAATATGTTCTGTATATATCTATTAATTCTAGTTGGTTCAAAGTCTCTGCTAGTTTTGCAGTGTCCTTGTTCAGTTTCTGTTTCCATGATCTGTCCATTGGTGAGAGTTGGGTATTAAAGTCTCCCACTATTATTGTGTGGGTTGAGATGTATTTTTTGAGCTTTAGTAGGGTTTCTTTTATGAATGTGGGTGCTTTTTTATTTGGAGCATATATGTTAAGGATTGAGAGTTCCTCCTGACAGATTTCTCTGGTAATGAGTAAAAAGTGTCCTTCTTTATCTTTTTTGATAACTTTTGGTTGGAAATTTACTTTATTTGATATTAGAATAGCCACTCCAGCTTGCTTCTTGGAGCTGTTTGCTTGGAAGTTTTTTTCCGACCCTTTTACTCTGAGATAATGTCTGTCTCTGTCTCTAAGATGAGTTTCCTGTATGCAGCAAAAGGCTGGATTTTGTTTATGTATCCAGTCTGATAGTCTATGTCTCTTTATTGGGGAGTTGAGACCATTTATGTTAATAGATATCAAGGAATAGTTGTTTCTGTTTCCTGCCATTATTGCTTTTTTGGGTTGAGTTGTGTCTGTGTTTTTTTCTTTTTTTAGTTTTTTTGTTTAGGAGTTTTCTTGTTTTTACTAGACTGTATTTTCCCTCATTGTATTGGGTTTTCCACCTATAATTCGTTGTAGTGCTGGGTTTGTGGTCAGATATTGTGTGAATTTTGATTTGTTCTGAAATATCTTCGTCTCTCCATCGATGGTGATTGATAGTTTTGCTGGGTATAGCAGCTTGGGCTGGCACTTGTGCTCTCTTAAGGAGTGCATGATGTCTGTCCAGGCTCTTCTAGCTTTCATAATCTCTGTTGAGAAATCGGGTGTGAGTCTGATTGGTCTGCCTTTATATGTTACCTGACCTTTTTCCCTTACTGCTTTTAGTATTCTTTCTTTGCTTTGGGCACTTGATGTTTTTACTATTATGTGTCGGGAGGTATTTCTTTTCTGGTCCAACCTATTTGGAGTTCTGAAGGCTTCTTTTATGCTTGTGGTCATCTCATTCTTGAGGATAGGGAAGTTTTCTTCTACGATTTTGTTGAAGATATTTACTGTGCCTCTTAGTTGATACTCTTCTCCCTCTTCTATTCCTATTATCCTTAGGTTCGGTCTTCTCATTGTGTCTTGGATTTCCTGGACATTTTGGGTTAGAAGCTTTTTGTTTTTTGCATCTTCTCTGGCTGTTTTTTTCTATGTTTACAATGTTGTCTTCTGCCACCGAGATTCTCTCTTCAATCTCTTGTAATCTATTGGAAATGTTTGCTTCTGTGACTCCTGGTTTCTTTTTTGGTGTTCTGACTCTAGGGTTATCTCTTTTAGCGTTTTCTTTATTGTGTCAATTTCTGTTTTAATTTCCCTCTTCTATTCCTTTATTTCTTTGGTTCTGTTTTCCTCTAGTTCTTTGAGTTCTTTGAGTGTTTTTCTTGTTTCTTCTTTAAAAGCTTCTGAATCTTTTTGCTTTTCCTCCCTTTCTTGTTTAAGTATCTCTATCAGCATCTTGAGGTATGATTTCAGGTCTGTGTCTTCTTTTTCTGGAGTGTTTGGAATTCCAATGTTTGCTGTTATGGGAGAGCTGGGTTCTTGTGTTGCTAGATTGTCTTGGTTTCCTTGGGATATACTCTTTCGCTTTCCTCTTGCCATTTTGTTGTCAGTGGTATGTTCTTGCCTTCCCCTTGTATCTGGTCTGTGTCGCTGGATCTCCACTGGTACAGGTGTCAGATGGGCAGAGCCCTGTTCTATGCCTCAGAGTCACCGGGTCGGAACAGAAGTTCCAACGTTCTGTTTCTGGTCGCTGGATCAGGCATGGCAGGGCAGGGCAAGGCAGGGGGTTCACTTTCCGTGTGCACTCTGCAGAGATCTCCCTGCTCCCCTGCAGCCTAGGTCTCCCACTCACCAGTTGTTCAGCCTTTATGAGCTGCTGTTCTGGGTAGCAGATGGGCCGGGCTCCGCTCTGAGTCCTGAAGTCGCCTCCGGGTGGAAACAGAAGTTCTAATTTTCTGTTCCCAATCGCTGGATCGGGCAAGGCAGGGCAGGGCAAGGCAGGGGGTGCACTTTCCGTGTGCACTCCGCAGAGATCTCTCTGCTCCCCTGCAGCCTAGGTCTCCCACTCACCAGTTGTTCAGTCTTTACGAGCTGCTGTTCCGGGTAGCAGATTGGCCGGGCTCTGCTCTGCGTCCTGAAGTCTGAGCTTTGTACACAGAAATAATGGATTAATTTGCATTCTTCTGCACGCTGACTGCCAGTTGAACCAGCAGCATTTTTTATAGTGGCTGTCCTTTTTGTATTGAATGTTTTCAGCTTATTTGTCATAGATCAAGTGACCATAGGCATGTGGGTTCATTTCTGGGTCCTCAATTCTGTTCCATTGATATACCTGCCTGTCTCTGTACCAATACCACACAGATTTTATCATGATTGCTCTGTAATACAGCTTGAGGTCAGGGATGCTGATTTCCCCAGAAGTTCTTTTATTGTTGAGAATAGTTTTTGCTATCCTGGGCTTTTTGTTATTTCAAATGAATTTGAAAATTGCTCTTTCCAACTCTATGAAGAATTAAGTTGGAATTTTGATGGGGATTGCATTGAATCCATAGATTGCCTTAGGCAAGATGACCACTTTTACTATGTTGTTCTTTCCAATCCATGAGCATGGGAGATCTTTCTATCTTCTGAGATCTTCAACTTATTTCTTCAGAGTCTTGAAGTTCTTGTCATACAGATCTTTTACTTGCTTGGTTAGAATCACACCAAAGTATTTTATATTATTTGTGACCATTGTGAAAGGTGTCATTTTTCTAATTTCTTTCTCAGCCTGTTTACTTTTTGAATACAGAAAGCAGTCAAAACTCTTAACCAGAGTAGTCTTTCCATATCCACATGTTTGCTTGGGTTTGTTTTTTTTTTTTTTTTTTTTGATTTTTTTTAAATAAAAAGACATACCCAGGGTTTCTGCTTGGGATCCCAAAACTACAGTAATTTCTGCTGCTATCCTATCATGGAGAAGGGGTGTTTACTTTATGTCTCTGGAAAATTTTGATTGAGTTCCCTTGAGTTCTGATGGGTTTGATGTGGACAGTAGTTTTCAACCTAGTCATAGCCCTTCTGTGTGGTCCATTAAGTTTTAAAGCAAGGGCAAAAGTCCCAGGTGCCTTTTTAACATAAGAATGTGGACCTGTGTGCAAAGGCTCTCCCAGCATCCCTCTGTCCCTACTTGTTACATGGACACTTCACCCTCTACCCAGAACTCTATCTCAGGTGAGGGGCTGCCTTTCTTTCCTATCTAGTCTAGACATTTTAGTTACTTGCCCTTTTGTATCCTTGGCCTCCTACTTGGTTCACCTAGTTCTCTCTCTTCCCTTTTTTTCTCTTTCCCTGACCCCACAGCTAAGCCTGGTCATGTTCTCTCCCCAGATACCCTACCTCTGGCTGTGCTTTCCCAGATATTTATAATAAATTTTCTCCTCCATCATACCTAGAAACAGTTATGCCCTTTCCTTTTTATTTCTTTTTTCATTCAAGGTCAAGTGACCCTTTCACAGGGTTCTTCATATCAGAAATCCTGTATATCAGATATTTACATTATAATTTATAGCAGTAACAAAATTGTAGTTATTAAGTAGCAGCAAAAATAATTTTATGGTTGGGCCACCACAACATGAGGAACGATATTAAAGTGTTGCAGTGTTAGGAAGGCTGAGAAGCATTGCTCTGGTTGTGGAAATGGAACAAAGAAGAAATGATTGAAATCTGGAACAAAAAGAAAGGGCTAAAGGGGAGAAAATTCTTCAGGGAGCTTTGTCCTTCTCTTTTAGGATTTTCTTTTCTACTACTGTAGAATTTACTACCTGCCCTAAGATGATCAAAAGAGCCCTGGATAGAATATGGGAATAATATGGAGGTATTAAGGTAAAACATAGGGATCCTTCCATAGCAGTCAGATGTACAAAAGCGAGAAAATAATCATAGCCATTCACTGGGAACTTAGGGTGCTCAGTGTTCAGAAGCATCTCACTGTTTATTTTTTCACAACCTTATGAAGCAATAAAGTAAAGTTGTTCAATTGAGCATCTTTTTATTCCTCTATTACCACACTTGATTGGACTTCCCAGGTTAGAGGCAGTTCCCAGCTTGCTCACCACTCTTCACTTACACACCTTCCAGAGATCTGTTCTAATGCATTGCAAAACCCTCAGAAGAAACCATAGCTGAAACACAGTGTTTGAAAGAACACGACTGTTTTGTAATACAGATGAGATCCACCTAATAAACATGGTCTCTCATTATCTGCACATTTAGTGGGTCCCGGGATGTTAGCTGAACAGCCTACGGTTCTCTGCTTTTCAATATCAGTACATTTCTGACTGTTCAAGTATCACCACCCATGAGCTTCAGGGCAGGAATGTCCAGTGCTGCCTGGGATTACATGTTTAGGATTTTACCTTTTTTTATTCTAAGAAGTGGCTTGAGATTGGATATGTAAGTATAGAGGTATAGGTCAATGAGCCACCAAAGGCAATGTTGCCACTTCATTTGTGTAGAATGTTAAAACCATGTCATGAAAATAGACTTTTTAAAACCAGAACTTCAAAATCCCCCAGTCAGATCATAAGAAAAAAGAAACAAAATTTGCTAAGAAAAAAAAAAAAATCTTGTCCATTTTTCTCTTTTATGTTGGTGTTGTTGTTGATTTGTTTCTTATTTTTTACTTTTAACTTTTATTTATTTTTTAATGTATATGGGTATTTTGCTTGCATGTATGGGTCTGTGTGCATGCTGTGCTTGGTACCCACAGAGACCAGGCGTTTCAGACAGCTGTGATCTTATAGAATTAAAACATCTTGGAAGGGAGGTGAGAACACATTCCCCACATTCTGATATTAGGATAAAGGTTCTTTAATCATAGCTCACAACTAGTTCTGGCTAATGCACAAAAGGACCTATCCAGCCTTGAATAGAAAAAATTACCTTAAGCTCTTACATAGAGTCATCCTTAAATTTCCTTAAACCATCCACAGATTACATTTTCATAATTTAAACAGAGACAAGAAATTAAAACTGGTCACTTAGGCAGAATTCTTCTCTTCCTCTCTCTCCCTCCCCCCACCCCGTCTCTGCTTTTTTGTTTTGTTTGAAACCTAGTTTCTCCCTGTAGCTCTGGCAATCCTGGAACTCTCTCTGTAGATGAGGCAGGCTTCAGACTCAGCGATCTGCCTGTCTCTATGTCCCAAATGCTGGGATTAAAGACATGCACCACTATACCATGTTCTTTTTGAGTAATTGTTACCCAGGGTCATCTTGCCCACCTGTCAGAATCTGCCTCTCCTGATAAGATGGTGGTGGGATTGATGGCAGACCAGGACTTTGTGGTGGTTGTGACACTGCATTCATTGTTCCCCTTGAAGTGTCTTTTAGAGTCCTTTGATGTGAGGTTGGAACTGAGGACCAGTTGTAAGTCTGGGTTGTCTCCTTTTGTTATGGGAATGGAGTCTAACTTAAGGTTAGTGAACAAACACTATCAAAACATTTAATCAGCAACCCTAAACCAGTTATTATACACAAATGTCCTTTTTCCAGTTCCCAATGAGTGTGGTGATTGTAGTACTTGGCTTCAAGTCATGCTACAGTTGCAAACTTCTGGTTCTTGGGTGAAATAAAACACTGTAGAAACTGGAACATTCCATAGTGTGAAGCCAATCTCAGTAAGATCTATAGCCATGTTCTCAGAGTGATAGCTCACCAGGCCTCAGCTGCAGGATGAGGCATTTGGTATAATCTATGATGCTGAAAGATAGAATTTAAAGGTCCTTCCCAGCAGCCACAGGACTGCTGGTTACTGTGAAGAGCAGTCATTGCGGCCAACAAAACAGCACTATGTGGGCATGCTCCTCATTTCTTGCCAGATAGATTGTGTGCTAACAGTTTACAGGCAGAATCCAGGCTTCTGAGACTTGAACTGTTCATTGATGTTAGGTTTATGAGGAAGCCTGATTAGCCAGCGGGAATGTCTGCTGTTGCCTCAACATGTTCCCCGGGTAATAGCTACCTTCTAACTTATCTACCTGCATTTCCCATGAGCAAATGTGAAATGGGAATGTCAGTTTGCAGCATTTCACATGAGCAAAATGCTTAAAGAATGCTTCTCAATCTACTAAACTACACCAATTTTCATAGTTTCTGTTTAAAATGAGCTCTAAGGATGGTTTGATACTGAGAATTTAGTCTGATGAACCTTTGTGTTTTTATCCATGGCTTAGATCTCTGTAGCAGTATGTGCACCCTATAACAGGTTCAAGAGCTATGAAGGTCACACACCGATTCTGAGCACAGGTCTGTTTCACTGGGGTGTCATGATGCCTTCTGTGGGGTTCAGGGAAGATGTATTTGGCTGAGGTAGAGTACATAGCCCTAGTTGAAATGAAAGTCACTATGTAGACCAGGGTAGGCTTGAATTCGCAGAAATCCATCTGTACTGCCTTCAAAATGCTGGGATAAAAGGGGTGCCTCACCACACTCTATCCAAGGACCTTTTGATCTCTGTATAACTTTCTTTCCCAAACCTAAGTTCTGAGAAACAATACTCAGAACTGCATGCCAGCCTGTATTTGTTCCCTCCACTCCTACCTGGTCTCCAAAGGGTATGTGTGAGCACGCACACATGGGACAAGTGTGGAAGTGATGTTAGTACATGAATGGGTAAGAGTGAGCACATGAGCGCTCGAGGGTGTAAGAAGACAGACATGTTTCTGTACACATGAGTGTGAATGCACAGATGTAAAGGAGTATGTTGTGTGAATTTAAGAGTATGTGTGAGGAAGCACAGAATTCCAGCAGTGCTTGAGAGCACAGGAGTGTGTGACAGAGAGGTTGGAATTTTAGAAGAAGCAGTCATATTTGCAAAGAAAAATTAAAGAGGAAGAAAAGCAGTCCACAGCAGGGACTCTGCATAGCTTTACATTCTAGTAGACTGTGAATGAATATAAAATGACTTTGTATTTATTCAAACACTTAATCCTCAGAAAAACCCATTTTTACAGATAAAGAAAGCTGAACCTCAGTGAAAATGAGAAACTTAGCACAGAGAAGTGCCACAGTGTGAGAAGCCAGGTGAAATAAGTTGAGGTGAGTCCTCTATCAGGTCACAGAAACATGAGCTTTGGTTGGGGGAGCCAAGTTCTTTGCTTCACATAGGCCTCTGCACCTTTGCACTGTGACTTTAGGAATAAGATTATCTCTGCCTCAGATTTTCCCATGTATACTTTTTATTTTTTAAACAAAAAGAAGCATGAGGAGGGTAAGATGCTCCTGAGTGGCTTCTGGTCTTTAACTGACACAGCCAACTGGGCAGCATCCTCTGCATATATATAGACTCTCAGGCTCCAAAGGGTAACACAACACCACTCAACTTCCATGACATGAGTCTCCAGTCCATGGCTCTAAAATGTTCTCCTTTCTGCTTAGAGTTTAACTACCTTCACATCAACAGATAACATTCTGTCTCCCTCCTGAACACACTCACCACAAGAGATAGTTGTCACATGCACCTTAAAAGGCTGGCATTTATTTCCCAAGAGTCCATCAGTTCCACTGCAGTCAAGCAGATTGTTATGAAAAGTTGGTTGCCAGATCTGGATGCCCCTTCAGGGGCTCTGCCAGAGTCATACAGTCACAGCTGAGCATACTTGCAGCTAACCATCGGACTGAACACAGGGACCCCAATGAAGGTGCTAAGGAAAGGACTGAAGGAGTTGAAAGGAGTTGCAACATTATCAACCAATCAAACCCTATACAACTCCCAGGAACTAAAACACTAACCATCGATCACACATGGAGAGAAACCCCATGGAAACTTTAAACTTATATCACTTATTAGGAGAAATAGATGAAACCTAAATGATTATCGTTAGAAATTTGGTGAAAATATTTTAAATTATTCAATATTTTAAAAACCAAATTTCTCAACCTGGGCTAATTATTTTAGCTGAAGCTTTTAAAGTTAAAAGCATAGAACCAAATGCACATTTAAATAGAAATAGAAATTTATTTTTTTGTTCCTTTTTGTCCCAACAAAGTAACTGAAGTTTTTTCTTCTCTTACTTTCTTATGCAAATGAAGTAAGACTTCAAAGGAGCAATAAACAGTAGAATTGTAGGTAAGGACTAATGGCTTTCATTACTATCTAGTGAAAACTGCATGTCCCATAGATGCATTTCCCTAGCCAATATGTCAGCTGCTGGAGGCTGGTCCGTCTCAGTTTCTGCCATAAGAGGTCCCTTGCCTGATCCCAGGGATGAGAGTCTGAGCTGCAGCAGCCTTGTGCTTTAGAAGTTGGACAAAGTTGACAATACACTTCATTAAAACAAGCTGCTCTCAGGGCTCATCTGGCCTCACTCCTCTGTGACCCTCAGCTCCTCTTGGAACCTTGCCGAAGAACAGTGTTCTTACCAATTCCACTAGATTATATTGTAACTAGAGAGATTCACACCTACTTCTGACATTACAGGTGAATGACTTCTTGGAGCAAAATTCCCACTTACATTAGGCTGAGGGAGAACATGGAATTTCAGAGACAGCACTTTGTCTTTATGTGTAGCCAGCTATCTTTATGTCATATGCTATGACAGCTTCTCAGCCTTATTACCATGCAATGTACACATGTGTATTCTACACATGTGCCTTACATTCATTTATGTTAGAAAAAGAAAAGGCAAAGCAAAGAACAGTAACCCAACAGGGTCAAGAATAATAAGAGACAAGGCCATTTGCCATCATTGCTTTATTCCTTCATCTCTGTCCTGCTCAGCACTGGTGAACACATGTCTCTGGCTCACTAGGAAAGTGACACGCAGATGAGTGACTAGGATAGAAATGTCAGTCACACACTTTTCCTCAGGTACTCCTCCCATGCACACTCACATGAGTCTGCATATACTATAAGCCTGGATAACGATGCCCATTATCTGCTCAGGGTAAAACAGATTCCACACTGGTACAACCTGGTACAAGTCTTCAAAATTATATTCTGATTATTCATTTTCTAGATTTGGGGAAATAAAAATAGAAAAGGATATAAACAAAGCATGCTTTCTGAGGTTTCTTGGGTCGGTTAATAGAAAAATAGGTGTTTTCTTTGGGGGAGCTTTTTTTTTTTTTTTTTTTTTTAATGTGGAGAGCTGTGAAGATGAAATTCCTGAGTCTCTTTTCCCTTTATCAGTCTTTCAGGGAGTGGTAGGCTTTGGCAGTCCGGCTGTTGACAAAGTCTGTCTTCTTAAACTGAGCCTTTGGAAGAAGCAGACAAAAATATAAAAATTCTCACATAAAAAAACGCCTCATTCATTCATCAATTGAAGGATATTTAAGTTGGTTCTATTTTCTGGCTGTTGTGAATAAAGCAGCAAAGAACATGGCTGAGCTAGTGTCTGTACCACATCATGTCCTGAGGACATGTTAAAATCATATAGCTGGTCATATGGTTGATTTATTTTTCACCCTGAGAACTTTTCATACTGACTTACAGAATGGCTGCAACAGGGACAGGGGCTCTGCTTCCCCACAACCTGACTGGTGCTTTTATCCTTGATCTTAACATTCTGACGAGGTAAGAGGGAATCTCAAAGCAATTCAGATTTCCACTCTCTAATTACTAATGCTGTGAAAATAGTTTCTTGAAACAACCTAAATGCCCTCCAGTTGAGGACTAGAGAAAAAGATACAGTACACATACATACTGAAATTATATTCAGCTGTAAAGTAAAACAAAGGCATAACATTTTCAGGTACATGGATGAGACTGAGTGAGGTGATCCAGACCCAGAAAAACAAGCCACACATTCTCTCTTATTCTGTGGCTCCTAGCTCCTAATCTTCATAAGGAAGTGTATAGCCTGAAGTATCTGCAGAAGCAGGAAAAAGAAAAGGGGGATCAAGGTGGGGTCAAAGTGGAAAGGTGAAGTCTAGTAGAGAGAAAGTTCTTGAATGACAAGACACAGGTGACATGAAGGTGGAAAGGGAAAAGATGGGGGCATTTTAATTGGAGATGTGGAGGGCAATACAGACAAAAGGGAAGGGGTGAGAATAAGTAGCACTAAGGCCGTTTGCAAAGGCATAGCAAATTATTTTTTGTTTACCTAAAATTACACATTATGTATATGCAGGGATATAGAGCTTAATGACATTATACCACTCGGGATGATAATGTTCCCCTAAAAAGTCATGGACTATCTAACAAAACCTCTAGTAGCACATAGGAGGAGAAACCCTCTTCTTCTTTGTTGGTCAAGGAAACCATGAGACCCCGAAAGCAGCGTAAACCATTACTACTTCCTGTGCTGCTCCAGAGCTTCAAGATAAATTTCTGTTCCTGAAGACACCACACACTGTGCACAGAGCTTGGAGGAACTGAGCTGGAAGAGGAGGAGAAAGAAGAGGAAGAGGATGATGGGGAAGAGGAGAAAGAAGAGGAAGGAAAAGAGGAGAAAGGGAGAGGAGGAAGAGAGAGGAGGAGGAGCTATTTGATGATGTCTCTTGAGGGCCAGGTCAAGTGTCCAGTTTTAGTTGGTCAGTGTGTTTACCTTCTTGTAGGCATTATGGAGCTCGGTATGTGCCCACAGAGAGTACAGGAGGACAGAGGCAGCTCTGTTGGCCTTGTTGGGGGCATAGCTGCAAAGACAGAAATGTTTTTGAGTTAGTGAGAAGGTGCAGCTTTGGCCATTCCCCTCACATTCCTCAGATCTTCATTCAGTGTGGGCTAAACAGTTGTCTCTTGTCACGCAAAGAGGAATTGACGGCCAGAGTTTACTTTTCAAGAAGCTTTTTTTTAGATATATATAAAACACAAAGGTAGTGCTAATAGAGAAATGGTTTACAAAGGAAAAAAAATCCATGATGCTTATATACATTTAAAACCTTTACTTACTTATAGACCCTTTACATTTATATGATTATAATATATACTTACAGAGTGAGATACAAAAAACAACTGAAAATGTGCGTGCCTCTGAGACTAAAGGCCCTATCAACGCAGGATCAAAACAAATTTTTCAAGTTAACATGTACACTCTTGCTGTAATACTTGTTGAAGTGGTTTTAAAATCATTTGTGTCTTTAGCATAGGGCTGACAGAAGCATACTTGGTCAGAAATCCAATTCCCCACTACATTTGGCAGTGGCACCGTTTTATTATGGTCCTTTTCTAAATGTGTCTTAAACTTCCCATTTCTAGCAAGAGACCAGTTTCTTTGTGAATTTTGTTGCTTTCTATTTAGTACTAAATAAACCATGGCTGAACTTTCTTTTTCAAAGATGGTGGTTTATTTCCTGTGGCACAAAAGTCTATTGACATGCAATCAAGACCACAGAAAGCAAAACTACAGTGAATAAAAATGTTGGATTCCTTCTTTTCCAGAATAGATGATCTGTAGGAAAGGAGAGTTAACTTAGCCTCTTACAGTGTTCTAGGGATAGAGTCACTTGGAATAAGTAAATTATTCTTACATTACAGCTCTCTTATATTCCAAGTTCTATAAAGTTCTTTAATGTCGAGGACTTTGATATTTGTAACATTTATCTGTACATTTAATGTGGGACAATCCCACTTTGCCTATGGTCTACTATTATTTTATTTTGTTTGGTCTTTTAAGATCGGGTTCTCTGTGTAGCCCTGGTTGTCCTAGAATTCACTTTGTACACCAAGCTGGCCTCAAAACTCAAGAGACCTACCTGCCTCTGCCTTCTGAATGCTGAGATTAAAGGTGTGCCTCACCTCCCTGCTACTCTATCATTCTTAAATCACAACCATTGCTCTGGGAATCCATCACATCAGTAATTGCTAGAATTCACAAGTAAAGACACCATGGAGTCTGACTTCCCGAAGAGAATGGATAGCTAAGCTTGGCTGACTAGGATCTTTCCTTGCCCAATCACCAAGAACTAGAGGAGATGCAGCCCTGGTCTTTGATAGTGCTTGGGGCTCCATGGCCCACAGGACTCAGGAAAAAGTAACTGCAGCTAGAGTATTTATACAGTACTGGTAGCAGGCAAATAGAGACAGTGATGGGCAGGTAAGAGACTTACCCTTCCCCTATGCTGATGGTCATAATTTTCTGCAGACCCCCAGTGTTCAGAAGATCTCGTGCATTCTGGTAACTATTTTGCATTAAATTGTTCAATGTGTAGCAAGCAGAGGCTGTAGTTTCAATAAGAAGGTCAGTACTTGGGACTGTGTCAGGAATTATAGAAACCAAATCTGGTAGAGTTTCTTTAGCTACAAATTGAAAGAAAAAACAGTTAGGAAGATTTTTTTTCCAGGATTCTTTCAGGTCCACAGTAAGGGTCAGGCTTCTGTCAGAGAGAATCGGGATCTGCCCAGAAAGGCTATGCTTTCAGACCAAAGGCTCAGGTTCTTTACCACCTGGACCAGCAGAGAAGCTGGGGCACAGGCCTGGTGAGGTTTCACTGTGAGTAGTCAGAGCGCAGAGAATGCTTGGCAGTGCTTGTGGAAAAGTTCCTTTCTGGCCCACAGTAAGGGCCAGGCCTCTATCAGACAGAATCAGGATCTACCCTGAAAGGTGGTACTCAAAGATCAGCTCCACAGTTGCTTTTGCACCTGGACCAGAGGTGAGCCTGACACATAGTCACAGAGTGCGCACACCAAGAGTTCTCAGAGAGCAGAGCATGCTGTGCTCTCTGGAGAAGGGTCCTTTTTGGCCTAAAGAAAGAGCCAGGTCCCTGCCAGTAGCACTCAGGACCTGTGGACAGAGGGCTGAGCTCCCAGGACAGCCTCACAAGAGATCCCACACCTGAGCCCACAAAAACAGAGTCACTACCACCAGAACCCACTACTTGCCCACTAAAAGCCGAACACTTAGAAGCAATTTTCTTCCTGAGCCCACGGGTCCTAAGATCCATGGAAGAGACAGGTGCCAGTCACTGACAACAAGACCACATATAATGACAGACACCAAGAGGGCAAGAGGAAAACGAAAGAACTTAAGCAATGGAAATCTAGACAACCTGGCAACACCAGAACACAGCTCTCCCATCACAGCAAGTAATGGATTGCCAAACACTCCAGAAAAACAAGACTCAGACTTCAAATCATACTTCACGATGATGATGGAGATCTTGGAGAAGTGCATGAATAACTCCCTTAAACAATTACAGGAGAACACACATAAACAAATAGAAGCTCTTAAAGAGGAAACACAAAACTCACTCAAAGAACTACAGGAAAACAAACCAAACAGGTGAAGAAATGGAAAATGGAAAAAGAAACAATAAAGAAAACATAAAAAGACACAACCCGGGAGATAGGAAACCTAAAAAAGAAACAAAAAGTCACACATGCAAGCATCACCATCAGACTACAAGAGATGGAAGAGAGAATCTCGGTGGCCGAAGACAACACAGAAAACATAGGCAAAACAGTCAGAGAAGATGAAAAAAAAAAAAAAAAAAAAAAAAAAAAAACAAAAAGCTCCTAACAGAAAATGTACAGGAGATCCAGGACACAATGAGAATGCCAAACCTAAAAATAATAGGACTAGAAGAGGGCAAAGAATATCAGCCAAAGGGCACAGTAAATATCTTTAACAAAATTGTATAAGAAAACTTCCCTACCCTTAAAATAAAATGACCTTGAGCATACAAGAAGCAACAGAACTCCAAAAAGATTGGACCAGAAAAGAAATTCTTCCTGACACATAATAGTCAAAACACCAAGTACGCAAAGCAAAGAAAGGTTTCTAAAAGCAGAAAGGGGAAAAGAACATGTAACTTAAAAAGGCAGACCAATCAGAATTACATCGAACTGCTCAACAGACATTATGAAAGCTAGAAGACCCTGGACAGACATCATACAGACTCTAAGAGAAGAAAAATGTCATCACAGGTTATTATATCCATAGAAACTCTCAGTTACCATAGATGGAGAGACCAAGATATTCAAGGACAAAATTCAATTTACATAAATCCAGCCCTACATAGATTAATAGATTGAAACCCAACACAAGAAAAGAAACTACACTCTAGAAAAAAAAAATAACTAGGCAAGAAAACCAAAAAAAGACAGATACACAGACAACTATACTTCCAGCAGCAAAAATAGCAGAAAACAACAATGACTATTCCTTAATATCTGTTAACATAAAAACACTCAGTTCCCCAATAAAGAGACAAAGACTATCAGACTGGTTACATAAACAAGATCCAGCATTTTGCTGCATACAGGAAACTGATCTCAGAGACAAAGACAAAACTATCTCAAAGTAAAGGGCTGGGAAAAAAAAAAAAAACCTTTCAAGTAAAGGGCCCCAAGAAACAAGCAGGAGTAGCCATTCTAATATCAAACAAAGTAGATTTCCAACCAAAAGTTATAAAAAAGATAAAAAAAGACACTTTTTACTCATTACAGGAAAAATTCATCAGGATGAATTCTCAATCCTAAACATATATGCTGCAAATACAAGAGCACCCATCTTCATAAAAGAAACCCTACTAAAGCTCAAAACATACATTGCACCAAACAAAATGATTCTGGGAGACTTCAACACCCCACTGTCATCAATGGACAGAACATGTAAGCAGAAACAGAACAGAGATACAGTGAAACTAGTAGAGGTTATGAACCAATTAGAATTAACAGACATCTACAGAACATTTCATCCTAAAACAAAAGAATACATCTTCTTCTCAGCACCTCATGGAACATTTTCCAAAATTAACCATATAGGCTATCTTAAAACAAGCCTCAACAGATAAAAGGAGATTGAAATACTTCCATGCATCCTATCACATCACCATGGAATAAGGTTGGTCTTTAATGATAACAAAGTCAAAAAAAAAAAAAAAAAAAAAAAAAGCCCACATACACATGGAAGCTGAACAATGCTCTACTCAGCAATAGCATGGTCAAAGAAGAAATTAAAAAAGTAATTAAGGATTTTCTAGAACTTAATGAAAATGAAAGCAAAACCTACCCAAACCTATGGGATGCAATGAAAGCAGTACTAAAAAGAAAACTCATAGCTCTGGGTGTTTCCAAAAAGAAACAGGAGAGAGCATACACTAGCAACTTGACACCACAACTGAAGGCTTTAGAACAAAAAGAAGAAGATACACCCAAGAGGAGTAGACAGCAAGAAATAATCGAATACAGAGCAGAAATAAAGCAAATAGAAACAAAAAGAACCATACAAGGAATCAACAAAATGAGGAACTAATTCTTTGAGAAAATTAACAATACTGAAAAACCCTTAGACAGACTAACTAGAGGGCAAAGAAAAAGTATTCAATTTAAAAAAATCAAAAATGAAAGTGGAGACATAACAAGTGAAACTGAGGAAATTATAGAAATCATCAGATCCTACTACAAAAGCCTATACTCAGCAAAACTGAAAAATCTGGAGGAAATGAATAAATTCCTAAACAGATATCAAATACCAAAGTTAAATCAGGACCAGATAAACTATCAAAATAATCCCATAACACCTAAAGAAATAGTAGCAGTCATCAAAAGCCTCCCAACAAAAAAAAAAAAAAAGCCCATGAACAGATGGGTTCAGTACAGAATTCCATCAGACATTTAATGAAGATCTAATACCAATACTCTCCAACCTATTCCACAAAATAGAGTCAGATGGAACAATACCCAACTCATTCTTCGAAGCCACAATAACTCTCATTCCTAAACCACACAAAGACTCTACAAGGAAAGAGAACTTCAGACCAATCTCCCTTGTGAACACTGATGCAAAAATACTCAACAAAATTTTTGCAAACCGAATCCAAGAACACATCAAAATGATCATTCATCATGAACAAGTAGGCTTCATCCCTGGGATGCAAGGAAGGTTTAGTATATGGAAATCCATCAACATAATCCACAATATAAACAAACTCAAAGGAAAAAAAAACAAAAGAAACTCTAGATGCTGAGAAATCATTTGACAAAATTCAACACCCCATCATGTTAAAAGTCTTGGAAAGATCAGGAATCCAAGGCCCATACCTAAACAAAATAAAAGCAATATACAGCAACCAACAGCCAACATCAAACGAACGGTGAGAAACTTGAAGCAATCTCACTAAAATCAGGAACTAGACAAGGCTGCCCACTCTGCCCCTACCTGCTCAACATAGTACTGGAAGTCTTGGCGAGAGCAATTAGACAGGAAAAGGAAATTAAAGGGATACAAATCAGAATGGAAGAAGTAAAAGTATCACTTTTGCAAATGACATTATACTATTCTTAAGTGGCCCCTAAAATTCCACCAGAGAATTTTACAGCTGATAAACAACTTCAGCAAAATGGCTGGATATAAAATTAACTCAAACAAATGAGTAGCCTTCCTCTACTCAAAGGACAAATATGCTGAGAAAGAAATTAGAGAAAAGATACCCTTAACAATAGTCACAAACAATATGAAATACCTTGGTGTAACTCTAACTAAGCAAGTGAAGGACCTATATGATAAGAACTTCAAATCTCTGAAGAAGGAAATTGAAGAAGATCTCCAAAGATAAAAAGATTTCCCATGATCAAGAATTGGAAGGACCAACATTGTAAAAATGGCCATCTTACCAATAGCAATCTACAGATTCAATGCAATCTTCATCAAAATTCCAACTCAATTCTTCATAGAGTTGGAAAGAACAATTTTCAAATCCATCTAAAATAACAAAAAACCTAGAATATCGAAATCTATTCTCAACAACAGGAAAACTTCTGCGGAAATCACCATCCCTGACCTCAAGCTATATTACAATCAGTTCTCTTAAAAACCACTTGGTACTGATACAGAGATAGGCAGATAAATCAATGGAACAGAATAGAAGATCCAGAAATGAACTCTCACTCACATGGTCACTTGATTTTTGACAAAGGAGCTGAAAACATTCAATGGAAAAAGGACAGCCTCTTCAACAAAAAATGTTGGTCAAACTGGCAGTCAGCATGCAGAAGAATGAAAATAGACCCTTTCTTATCTCCTTTCACAAAGCTCAAGTGCAAGTGGATCAAAGACCTTTACTTTAAATCAAGTTTACTGAAACTATTAGAAGAGAATGTGGGGAAAACTTTAGAACACATAGGAACAGAAGAAAATTTCCTGAACAGAACACCAATGACTTGTGTTCTAAGACCAAGGAGCGAGAAATGGGACTTAATGAGATTACAAAGTTTCTGTACAGCTAAGGACACTGTCAAGAAAACAAAATGGCAGCCAACAGATTGAGAAAAGACCTTTATCAATCCCATGTCTTATAGAGTCTAATATCCAATATACACAAAGAACTCAAGAAGTTAGACTCTAGAGAATCAAACAGTCCTATTTAAAAATGGGGTACAGAGATAAATAAAGAATTCTAATTGAGGAAAATTGAATGGTTGAGAAGCACCTAAGGAAATGCTCAACATCCCTAGTCATCAGGGATCAAAATCAAAACAACTTTGAGATTCCAGCTCACACCAGTCAGAATGGCTAAGATCAAAAACTGAAATGACAGCAGATGCTGGAGAGGATACAGAGAAAGAGGAACACTCCTCCACTTTTGGTGGGGTTGTAACCTGGTACAACTACTCTGGAAATGAGTTTGGCAGTTCCTCAGAAAATTGGATATAGTTCTACCTGAAGTCCCAGTTACTCAACTTCTGCGCATATACCCCAGCGATGCTCCAACATACAATAAAGACATGTGCACCACCATGTTCATAGCAGCCTTATTTATAATAGTCAGAAGCTGGAAGGCACCCAGAACCCAGATGTCCTTCAGTAGATAAATGGATACAGAAATTGTGGTATATTTACACAATGAAGTACTACTCAGCTATTAGAAACAACGACTTTATGAAATTTTTAGGAAAATGGATGTATTAGAGAATACCATCCTGAGTGAGGCAACCCAGTCACAAAAGAACAGACATAACATGCAGTCACTGATAATTGGATACTAGCCCCAGAAAGCTCTGAATATCCAAGAAATACCTCACAGACCATATGAAGTTCAGAAAAAAAGAATGGCCAAAAAGTGAAAGTCTCAGTCCTTCTTAGAAAAACAAAAACAAAAAAACAAAAAAAACAAGGGTATATCACTCCCTCTCAGAGCGGGGTCCACCTAGACCTTAAATCATTAATAACTCGAGGATTAAGAAGATAGTCTTGTGGCAATTTTTGTATTTAAAAATCATTGTTTAATCTTTACACACCAAGAAAATTCTTATTATTTCCATATTAAGTTTTATTTTACATGTACTTTATGCTCATTGTAACTAGTAAGATTTTAATGCATACTATCAAACCTTTAAAAAAATCAAGTACTGACAAAAATATATCCATATAGTTTTATGCCAAAATGATTTTAAAAATCTGTACATGTATCTTTGTCTTGTTTTTTTTTTTTTTTTCAAATAAAGTTGTAAGGGGAAAAAAAAGATTTTTTTTCCTTTGGGAGAATATGTATGTTATGTGCATGTGTGGGTGCGGGGCCACATGCACTTGAGCATTCCTATAGGCCTATCTTTAACTAACTAAGATAAACTTGAGAAAAGATTCAAGCTTCTGGATCAGTTCAAAGAAGAGCCTGACTTGCCTTTGTTCAAGCCCAGGGCCCACCCACAGCTGATTATTTAGATTGCCTGGCTCTGCAGGGCACACGAGTTACACGAGTCTCTGAGGAATTTCTCTAATGTATAATACTGAGAATAACACTCTCTTCTCCCACAGGCTGTTCTGAGTGAGCTCAGGAGTTAATGCACATTACTTTGGCCACATCAGAAGGTGAAACCACAGACGGAAGACCTTGAGAACATGAACATTCCTTTTACAATGTATGTGGACAACATGGAAATAATTCTGATCCAGACAGCAGGAAGGCCTGAGCTGCTCACTGAGAGCTGTGCCACCCACTTCTTATCCCCACCCCAGGATCCCTTCCATAGATCCAGGCTGAGATACAGCAGCAACTAAAGGAGTTCTTGTCAGCAGCAATTAAGGGAGTTTTTTGTCACCTTTACTTGTCTTAGGACAATATAAGTATCAAAATATATTCTATAATATACTATGGGAAGATGTCTATCTAAATCTGTATCCATGATATATTCATTCCCCCACCCATCTCATTAAACTAACAAACAAATAAATAAATGAAGATCTACCTAGCTAGAAATCTCCTTAAAAACTCAACATGTATTGAAATGGATTTTCCTGGCTACTAAAACTCAGAATCAAAATAGGTTTTATTGTTGAAATTACATATTGAAGATAAAGAAAATTTGCAATTTTAAAAGGACATGACTGTTGCTGACAAAATGTAGATGAGACACACCCACAGCTGATGGGAGAGAGGCTTCGTGCAGATTGCCGGTCTTGCTAATTATTAGTGTGGTCTTCGATTTCTCTTCTGTAGATAATCAAAGCAAGCAGGACAACCAATGCCCGTGAGTAAGGCACCTGCCCAGCACGCAGGGCAGCAAACCAGGCCACTCATCACCTGCTTTCCTGCACCGTATATGCAGAATGCACCCACGGCATGTAGACCTCAACTCACCAATTTCATTCTGCAGAGCAAGATTCCGTGACAGGTTCCTCAGCAGGGAGACTGCAGTCTTCTTCACACTGGGATCACCCACGTGCAGCATCTTTCGGGCATGCTGAAGGCCATTTTCCTTCTGGACCACCATTCGAGCGACCGACATGGGTATCTGTTGTGAAACACATTCCATAAATGGTATCACATTTACTATTAGAGAAGATAAGTTCTCTGTAGATTCCAAACGTTGAGGGAGGATAAAAGTTAGAACGGTAATAAAAGCAGTTTACAGATATTTGTTTAAATCTTCTTCATTTTCAATATAGTTGATAAATAAAAATCTTTCTAGTATTTTTAAACTATTAAGAATTGGTTACTTTCTATTATTTTGAATTATCTGTGTATAGGTAAAATAATTCTGATATTACTTTGTGCTTCACATAAAAATTTTAATGGTGTGTGTGTGTGTGCGTGTGTGGATGTGTGTGTGGATGTGTGTAGGTATGTGTGCGTGTGTGTGTGTATGCATGTGTGTGTATGTGTGTGTGTGTATGTGTGCGTGTGTACACACTCACACTCCTGTAAATGCTTGTGGAAGGCAGAGGTGGCTATCAGGTCAGGTGTCTTTCACGTTATCACTGTGAGCCAGGGTTTCAGTGAACCTGAATCTGGCATTTCTGCTAGGCTGACCAGAAAGCTCTTGCGATCCATGTTTCTGTTACTTCAAGGTGGCCATGTTGGCTTTTTATGTGTGTGAAGGGCAGTCAAATTAGGTTCTTATGCTTGCAAGTAAGTATATGTGACCACTGAGCATCCCCCAAGGTATGAATAATATAAACCTAATTGGACAGTATGTATTCTATCATGAACTATTCAGCTTATATAAGCTCTTCTTTGTGGTCTTGGTAGAATTTGGCCACACAGATGCTGGCCACTTAGCTCTACAGTGAACTTGAGACTTGGCTTTTCCTAACCGAGGTGAGAAAACCTGAACTCCTTTCTTACCGACTGGATTCATCTACTGGCTGATGCTTACTTATTGTCTCTGTTACTTCTGGTTCAAGATTTGGTGATTTAACATAGTTCAACAAACTTACTTATTTCTAAATTATAAACCCAGTTCATTCTAAAAAAAAAATTGGGATTGTAAAAACTGTTTTTACTAATCTTTGAAAACTGCATATAGTGCAGTTTGGTCATATTTATCCTTCTCTCCTAACTCCTACCTAATCTACACTCAGATCCTCCCTGCCCAGCCAACTTTGAGTTTTCTTCTTTTAAAATCTCTTGATATATCTAGTGTACCCACCAATGTATTTTTGTTTCTTACAACTTTATTTGAAAAAGAGAGATACTTGTACAGATTTTTAAAAGCATTTTGGCATAAAACTATATAAATATATTTTTGCCAGTGCTTGATTTTTTAAAGGTTTGATAGTATGCATTGAAATATTACTATTTATCATAAGCATAAAGTACATGTAAAACAAAACGTAACATGAAAATAGTAAAAGTTTTCTTGGTGTGTATAGATTAAACATAATGGTTTTTAAATACCAAAAATTGCCACAAGGCTCTCTTCTTAGCTATTGAGGTATTAATGATTTAAGGTCTAGGTGTACCCCACTCTGAGAGGGGGCTATACACTTGTTGTTTTTTGGCGTTTTCCTATGGACTGGAGCTTCTACTTTTTGGCCTTTTATTTTTTGAGCTTCATATGATCTGTGAGTTTTTTCTTGGGTGTTCAGAGATTTCTAGGAGTAGTATCCAATTATCAGTGACTGCATATTATGTCTGTTCTTTTATGATTAGGTTACCTCACTCAGGATGATATTCTCTAGATACATCACTTTCCTAGGAATTTCATAAAGTCATTGTTTTTAATAGCTGAGTAGTACTCCACTGTGTAAATATTCCACAATTTCTGTATTCATTCATCAGCTGAAGGACATATGGGTTCTTTCCACCTTCTGGCTATTATAAATAAGGCTGCTATGAACATGGTGGAGCATGTGTCCTTATTGTATGTTGGAGAATCATTAGAGTATATGCCCAGAAGAGGAGAAACTGGGTCTTCAGGTAGGACTATGTCAAATTTTCTGAGTAACAGCCAGATTGATTTCCAGAGTAGTTGTACCAGCTTACAACCCCACCAAAAGTGGAGTAGTGTTCTTCTCTCTCCACACCCTCGCCAGCATCTGCTGTCATCTGAGTTTTTGATCTTAGTCATTCTGACTGGTGTGAGGTGGAATCTCAGGGTTGTTTTGATTTGCATTTCCCTGATGACTAGGGATGTCAGGACTTCCTTAGATGATTCTCAGCCATTCGATATTTCTCAACTGAGAATTCACTGTTTAGCACTGTACCCCATTTTTTAATAAGATTGTTTTGATTCTATGGATTCTAACCTCTTGAGTTCTTTGTGTATATTAGATATTAGACCTCTATCAGATATAGGATTGGTAAAGATCTTTTTCCATGTGTTGGCTGCCATTTTGTATCTTGACAGTGTCCTTAGCTGTACAGAAACTTTGCAATCTCATTAAATCCATTTCTCGATCCTTGGTCTTAGAGCACAACCCATTGATATTCTGTTCAGGACATTTTCTTCTGTGTCTATGTGTTCTAAGGTTTTCACCAATTTCCCTTCTAATACTTTCAGTATATCTGGTTTAATGTGGAGATATTTGATCCACTTGCACTTGAGCTTTGTACAGGGAGATAAGAAAGGGTCTATTTTCATTCTTCTGAATGCTGACTGCCAGTTGAGCCAACACCATTGCTTGAAGAGGCTGTCCTTTTTCCATTGAATGTTTTCAGCTCCTATGTCAAAAATCAATTGACCCTATATGTTAGAGTTCATTTCTGGATCTTCTATTCTGTTTCTTTGATCTATCTGCCTATCTCTGTACCAGTACCATATAGTTTTTAACACAACTGCTTAGTAATATAGCTTGAGGTCAGGGATGGTGATTCCCACAGAAGTTTTCTTGTCATTGAGAATAAATTTCAATATTCTAGGTTTTTTCTTATTCCAGATAAATTTGCAAATTTCTCTTTCTAACTCTATGAAGAATTGAGTTGGAATTTTGATACGGATTTCATTGAATCTGTAGATTGCTTTCAGTAAGATGGCCATTTTTACAATGTTGATCCTTCAAATCCATGAACATAGGAGATCTTTCCATCTTCTGAGATCTTCAATTTCCTTCGTCAGAGATTTGAAGTTCTTATCATACAGGTCCTTCACTGGCTTAGTTAGAGTCACATCAGGGTATTTCATATTGTTTGTGACTATTGTGAAGGGTATCTTTTTCCTAATTTCATTCTCAGCATGTTTGTCCTTTGAGTAGAGGAAGGCTACTGATTTGTTTGAGTTAATTTTTTATACAGCCACTTTGCTGAAGTTGTTTAACAGCTGTAAAATTCTCTGGTGGAATTTTTGGGGTCAGTTAATTATACTATCATGTCATCTGAAATGGTGATACTTTTACTTCTTCCTTTCTGATTTGTATCCCTTTAATTTTCTTTTGCTGTCTAGTTACTCTGGCCAGGACTTCCAGTACTATGTTGAATAGGTAGGGGGAGAGTGGACAGCCTTGTCTAGTCCCTGATTTTACTGGGATTGCTTCAAGTTTCTCACCATTTGGTTTGATGTTGGCTGTTGGTTGCTGTATATTGCTTTTATTATGTTTAGGTATGGGCCTTGGATTCCTGCTCTTCCCAAGACTTTTAACCTGAAGCAGTGTTGAATTTTGTCAAATGATTTCTCAGCATCTAGTGAGATGATCTTGTGGGTTTTTTTTTTTTTTTTTTTTTTTTTTTTGAGTTTTTTTTATATGGTAGATTACATTGATGGATTTCCATATACTAAACCATCCTTGCATCCCAAGGATGAATCCTACTTGTTCATGATGAATGATCATTTTGATGTGTTCTTGGATTCGGTTTGCAAGAATTTTGTTGAGTATTTTTGCATCAATGTTCACAAAGGAGACTGGTCTGAAGTTTTTTTTCCTTGTAGAGTCTTTGTGTGGTTTAGATATGAGAGTTACTGTGGCTTCAAAGACTGAGTTGGGTATTTGTTCCATCTGACTGTATTTTGTGGAATAGTTTGGAGAGTATTAGTATTAGGTCTTCACTAAATGTCTGATAGAATTCTGCACTGAATCCATCTGGTCCTGGGCTTTTTTTGGTTGGGAGGTTTTGTTGACTGCTACTATTTCTTTAGGTGTTATGGGATTATTTTGATGGTTTATCTGGTCCTGACTTAACTTTGGTATCTGATATCTGTTTAGGAATTTATCCATTTTTTCTAGATTTTCCAGTTTTGGTGAGTATAGGCTTTTGTAGTAGGATCTGATGATTTCTTCCATTTCCTCAGTTTCAGTTGTTATGTCTCCCCTTTCATTTCTGATTTTGTTAATTTGGATACTCTCTCTTTACCCTCTATTCAGTCTGGCTAAGGGTTTATCAATCTTGTTAATTTTCTCAAAGAACCAACTCCTGGTTTTTTTGATTCTTTGAATGGTTCTTTTTGTTTTTGATTAATTTCTGCTCTGAATGTGATTATTTCTTGCAGTCTACTCCTCTTGGGTGTATCTGCTTCTTTTTGTTTTAGAACTTTCAGCTGTGCTGTCAAGCTGCTAGTGCATGCTCTCTTCAGTTTCTTTTTGGAGACACTCAGAACTATGAGTTTTCCTCTTAGTACTGCTTTCATTGAATCACATAGGTCTGGTTATGTTTTGCTTTCATTTTTATTAAATTCTAGAAAATTCTTAATTTCTTTTTTAATTTCTTCTTTGACCATGCAATCGCTGAGTAGAGCATTGTTCAGCTCCCATGTGTATGTGGGCTTTTTGTTGTCTGTGTTGTTATTAAAGACCAGCCTTAGTCCATGGTGATCTGATAGGATACATTGCAAGTATTTCAATCTTCTTTTATCTGTTGAGGCTTGTTTTAAGACAGCCTATATGGTTAATTTTGGAAAATGTGCCATAAGGTGCTGAGAAGAAAGTGTACTCTTTTGTTTTAGGATGAAATATTCTGTAGATGTATATTAATATTCTGTTAATTCTAATTGGTTCATAATCTCTGTTACTTTCACTGTATCTCTGTTCAGTTTCTGTCTCCATGATCTGTCCATTGATGAGAGTGGGATGTTAAGTCTCCCACTATTATTGTGTGTGGTGCAATGTATTTTTTAGTAGGGCTTCTTTTATGAAGATGGGTGCTCTTGTATTTGCAGCATATATGTTTAGGATTGAAAATTCATCCTAATAAATTTTCCCTGTAATGAGTAAAAGGTGTCCTTCCTTAATTTTTTTGATAACTTTTGGTTGAAAATCTACTTTATTCGATATTAGAATGGCTATTCCAGCTTTGTGGTCCTTTGGTTCCACCAATGTATTTAAAACCTGCCTTGATTTATGACTTTCTTGTTTTGTAAAACTATAAAAACTTCATGAAACTACTTTCACATGCAATATGGAATTTGGGGTAACCTAAAGCTGTGTTTCCTGATCATGGTCATTCATAATGGCTCCAGAATAAAATATCTTATTCACCTTTTAAAAAGTTTAAAAACTCATCAAGTGCAATTGGTGCTGTTCAATTACTATTATATATGGGCCTGACCTGGAACATCGTTGACGTATCAGGGGTCATAGCACTGAAGAAACTTTACTTTCTTTTTCTTGGTGGCTGTCACTATCAATAGCTCCTCAGAGGTGGGACTGTGTGTTTTTCCGCACCCGTACAGCTGGAACTTTGTCTGGCATGAGTTTGTGTACATTTTATACATGCCCTAATACTCCCTGTGAGTTCATATGGATCTGCAACTGCCAGGTGGATAGATATTAGGCTTTTTGGGGGAAAAAAACAATCCATATTGCTAGTTGGATTATCTTTTCTTACCATGTAACTTGTTTTCACAGAACTTGCTATGTAGACCATGCTGGACTTGAATTTACTGAGATCTATCTGCCTCTATGTCCTGGGCACTGGGATTTAATTATGTGCCACTAATGGCCGTACTGAATTTAAGTATGTGCCACTGGAATGGATTACTATAATCTGTGTATCTGAGACTACTCCTGGTCCAGGTCTAGGAAAAATCTTACTGAAGATTAAAATATTGATCTGGCCAATTTTAGCAGTAGGAGCTCTCAGGAATGTAGCCTTAGCTTGTGTCTGTGACTTAAAATTAAACTTGATACTAATGTGAGGCTGTTATGACAAACTCTTGTGGTTCTTAACCATTCTTCAGAATGTTTATTATTTATTGTCTCATATAAACAGTTTGCCTCCTACCACCTGTAGTCTTTATATTCTCAACTCTCGACTTGAGCCTCTTAATATAGAGCCACAGACAGGTGGTGGAACACCGATCTCTAAAACTGTTTCTGTGTTTGAACCAATATTCCTAAGAAAGTAGGACATCATTTTTCTAGAGTCTCAAACTTTAAATGGCCTAAGAAGTCTAATTGTTAATACTTTAAAATAGTTGTTACATTATAACGACTATTTGTCTTTCACTGATTGTTTTCTATGAATACTTTTCCCCCCAGAGCTATGAGAGAGGAAGGTGGTTATTGTAAGAATCCCAAATCTTGGGTCAAGAGAAAGAATAGGCATTCTCTTTCGTTCCAATATGCCATCTAGACATCTACTTCTTCTGAAGGCTATGAAGACTGGCTGTCAGCGTTCTATGCTTCCTAGTCATGGAGTTGAGTTCACTAACTTCTTCACACTTCTCAGGACAATCACATAAATGATTCTACCATTAACAATGCTGGCATCCCAGTTTAATTTCACCTACCCACCAACACTGCACTATTGGTTCATTTAGCTTTTTGCCTTTTCTGAGTTTTAGATTTCTTCCAGTGCTAGAACATTTCTGCAGACTTATGCATCCAACCACCCTCATGATCTCAAATGGTGATAATAAACTTGAGGTTTTGTTTTTAGGCCACGCATGGTGGCACAAACCTTTAATCATAGCTCCAATATGAAGGAAGCAGATGTAAGTGAATGTTTGTGAGTCCAAGGTCAGCCTGGTTTACAGAGTGAGTTCCAGGACAGCCAGAGCTGTATAAGAGACAAGAGGCTGGAGAGATGGCTCAGATGTTAAGAGCATTGGCTTCTTTTCCAGAGGATCTGGGTTCAATTCCCAGCAACCACATGGCACCTCACAGCTTTCTGTAACTCCAGTTCCAGTGGTGATGACACCCTCATACAGACATATATGCAGGCAAAACACCAATGCACATAAAATTAAAAACAAAAACAAAACTTGCTGATTTAAAATACCAGTGAAGGATCTGTTAATTGTTACCTTCAGAATAATGTTTAAATATTTTAGTGTGTGACTCACACTCATCCTCATCCTCAGGTGAAAATTCTTTAACTCTGTACCCCATTTTTAATAGGGTTATTTGATTCTTTGGAGTCTATCTTCTTGAGTTTTTTGTATATATTGGATACTAGCCCTCTATCAGATGTAGGATTGGTAAAGATCTTTTTTCAATCTGTTGGTCACCATTCTGTCCTATTGACAATGTTCTTTGCCTTACAAAAGCTTTGCAATTTCATAAGGTCCCATTTGTCCATTCTTGATCTTAGAGCATACGACATTGGTGTTCTGTTCAGGAAATTTTCCTCTGTGCCTATGTGTTCTAGGCTCTTCCCCACATTTTATTCTATTAGTTTCATGTATAGGAATTTATGTGAAGGTTCTTGATCCACTTGGACTTGAGCTTTGTACAAGGAGATGAGAATGGAGTGATTTGCATTCTCCTACATGATGATCTCCAGTTGAACCAACACCATTTCTTGAAAATGCTGTCTCTTTTCCACTGGATGATTTTAGCTCCTTTATCAAAGATCAAGTGACCATAGGTGTGTGGGTTCATTTCTGGGTCTTCAATTCCATCTCATCGATCTACCTGCCTGTCTCTGTACCAATACTATATAGATTTTACCACTATTGCTCTGTAATATAGCATGAGGTTCAGGATCATGATTCCCCTGGAAGTTCGTATACTGTTGAGAACAGTTTTTGGTATCTTGGTCTTTTTGTTATTCCAAATGAATTTGCAAATTTCTCTTTCTAACTCTATGAAGAATTGAATTGGAATTTTGATGGGGATTGCATTGAATCTGTAGATTTCTTTTAGCAAAATGGCCATTTTTACTATATTAATTCTGCCAATCCATGAGCTTGGGAGAACTTTCCATCTTCTGAGATCTTCTTCCATCTCCTTCTTCAGAGACTTGAAGTTTCTGTCATACAGATCTTTCATTTCCTTGGTTAGAGTCACACCACGGTATTTTATATTATTTGTGACTATTGTGAAGGGTGTCGTTTCTCTAATTGCTTTCTCAGCCTGTTTATCCTTTGAGTAGGGGAAAGCTACTGATTTGTTTGAGTTAATTTTATATCCAGCCTCTTTGCTGAAGTTGTTCATCAGTTATAGGAGTTCTCTGGTGGAATTTTTGGGGTCCCTTAAGTATACTGTCATATCATCTGCAAATAGTGTTATTTTGACTTTCTTCCTTTCTACTTTGTATCCCTTTGACCTCCTTTTGTTGCCTAATTGCTCTGACTAGGACTTCCAGTAGTATATTAAATAGGAATGGAGAGAGTGGGCAGCCTTATCTAGTCCCTGAATTTAGTGGGATTGCTTCGAGTTTCTCTCCATTTAGTTTGATGTTGGCTACTGGTTTGCTGTATATTGCTTTTACTATGTTTAGGTATGGGCTTTGAATTCCTGATCTTTCCAAGACTTTTAACATAAAGGGGTGTTAAATTTTGTCAAATGGTTTCTCAGCATCTAGAGAGATAATAGTGCGATTTTTTTTCCTTTGAGTTTGTTTATATAGTGGATTACATTGATGGATTTCTATATATTTAACCATTCCTGCATCCCTGGGATGAAGACTACTTGATCGTGATGGATAATCATTTTGATATGTTCTTGGATTTGGTTTGGGAGAATTTTATTGAGTATTTTTGCATCGATGTTCATAAGGGAGATTGGTCTGAAGTTCTCTTTTTTTGTAGGGTCTTTGTGTGGTTTAGGTGTGAGCATAATTGTGGCTTCATAGAAGGAATTGAGTAGTGTCCCTTCCATTTCTATTTTGTGGAATAGTTTGAATAGTATTGGTCTTCTATGAAGGTCTGATAGAATTCTGTACTAAATCCATCTGGTCCTGGGCTTTTTGTTTTTTGTTTGTTTGTTTGTTTTTTTTTTTTTTTTTTTTTTTTTTTTTTTTTTTTGTTTTGGAGACTTTTAATTACTGCTTCTATTTCTTTGGGAGTTATGGGACTGTTTAGATGGTTTATCTGATCCTGATTTAACTTTGTTACCTGGCATTTATCTAGAAGATTGTCCATTTCCTGCTGAGTTCTTAATAGCACTACTTGTATGGATGCCAGGTTATTAAGGTCTATGCCTGCGGTCATTTCTAGCTCTCCTCATTTCCTGTAAAATGAATCTAGAAAACAGAGTCCAGAGATGGAGTGAGGTATTCAAGACTAATCATGAAGGAAAAGAGACCTACTCAAACCTCTGAGTTCCACGATATGAGAAATTCTTCCTTTTCCTCTCTGTATTTTTCTCAACTAGCTTGAAGCAGTGATCTAAGGCCTGCAATGACAGAAGAACTAAGCAATATAAAAGGCACCATGTAGTTTACTTGTAAGTGTAGTCTGACACAGCTGTACAGACACTGAAGCTGATGGCAGTGGGAGGCTAAAGCCCTTGTGGTGTCTGAGACCTATCTTGGCTGGAATGAGGAAACCTTTGCTTCTGCCCGGTTGTTTTGTCTCTGAACCTGAGCTAGACATGTCTACAGTGATCCCATTTAAGAAGTAGGAAAACTGGCACAAGACTTACCTGGCCACCTCCTGCTGTGAGGTTCTGGAGAGCCCCCAATGATGCCTCTTGGGTATAGTTTCGGGCACTCTTGGCAATTAAGGACAAATACATCCGAATCACAATGGAATGCCACAGCCACTCAATGCCTCGGGGACTGCTCTTTTCCTCTGGCATTGGCATGTCTTGGTATTGCTAAGTAAACACAGAGTAAATGTACTTCAAGTGATGTCTACAATTCTGCACAAACACTGACAGACCAGAAACACTGCCTAGAAAGACTAACAAATCACAAAAACAGTATATTCAATTAGTTAACTTTTAGCTCACAATAATTATTGCTTTCTAAGAAACTCTCACATTCTCCAACTTTACATATTGCAGTTGGGAATTAAATATAGGTCCTTCTAAAATGGTTTCCAATACATTTAACCTGAAATGGTCACCATCACTTTGAAGACAAGAAAAACAAGTCTGTTTCCTTAGATGCTTATAGATTGTTTGGATTAGTATCAAGGATCTAAATTTACCAGTCATTTTCCAAATTCAAGAATATCATAACACTAAAATCATGGTCATTTCCATTTTTTTAATTTTTATGTTAGTTTCAAAAGAGATATTCATCTTCCTAGGAAATTTGCTCTTAATGTGTTCATGTTTTATTTCTAGGCTTCAGGTAAAAATAATGACTGTAGCATAGTCCACAAAGGACACAGGGCAGCATGGCTTGAGAGCTAACAGCACAAACCCAGAACCGGAGGAGTAGGCCCCAAAGTTTATCCTCATCACCCAAACACTGAATTAATGTAATAAAAATAATAAGCTTTTCTGTTCCTGTTTCCTTCCTGGTGAAGCCTCATTGAAGGACTGATGTGAGAACTAAAGTAATCTGAAACAGTAGCCAACATGAACACAGGAATCAGAGCCTCCAGCCCCATCCCCCTTTGTCCCCATCTACAACCCATGGTCTCCCAAAGATCTCTCTTCATACCTCTTTTACTTTCCTACTCCGGCTGCCAAAACACCCAATGCTTTTGTTACTGTTGATCTGGACATTCCGGTTTTGCATACTCTGGGAATATTTCTCTGGGAGCTCTGCCTCCAGCTGGTAGGAGAGGTTATGAAGAATGCATACACAATTTTCTGTGGCCTGAGGAAACAAAACGTGAACACTGCTCACGTGCACACTGATGTCCCTTGCAGACAACAAGGTTGTTTAAGCTTCAGCTCTTAAAATTAGTATGCTTGGACGTAAGGTATGCAGGAGGCTAGCTTTTAGGTCAGAAGTACTATGCTAAAACACAGAATCCAAGCTTCTTAAAACAATGGTAGCCTCCCCCACCCCCCTTTAAAAACATATCTGGAGATTCAACCTAGGGCTTCTTGCATAGTATACAAATGCTCTACCACTGAGTTATAGCTCTAGCCCCTTAGCATATTTCTAAAAAACATGTATGTCCAGAAAAACTTCAAACTTCACATACATAACTTGGCAGCTACACTAAGATGGGAATAATACATGACACTGCTTATATCGACCAATCAGGAGGCTACTATAGCAACTAATTTAAAGGACACACACATGAGAGCAGCAGATATGGTGCTGGAGAAGTGGCAGACAGTGGCCTGTGCAGGGCCTGAGGGAAGAGGAACAGCACAAGTCATTCAGATTCTTTGGACAAATGGTGATAACTCACTTGGTCAGCTATTCTTCAGTATACACAGTGCTACAGAAGGAACTTAAGTAAGATGTTACACACGTCAGGCCAGTGCTTTATCCCTGGATAACATGGGTAATTGTGTTAGAAAGATTAGAAAGATTGTGGTGATGGAAGAGAATAATTTAAGGTTATTGCTGAACATGTAGTATTTGTTTTCCATGAAGAACATCCACACTGAGTTGTTAAAAAGTTTGTTGAAAACTTAGCACTGGAAAAACTTCTAGCCTAAGACTAGATTTAAAAAAAAATTAAGTGTTAGCTGGGTGCTGGTGATTCACACCTTTAATCTCAACACTTGTGAGGCAGAAGCAGGTGGATCTCTGTGAGTTTGAGGCCAGAGTAGTCTACAGAACTAGTTTCAGGACAGTCAGATCTACACAAAGGAAACTCTATCTTGGAAAAAGAAAAGAAAATCTAAGTACCTAAGCATGTAATGAAAACTCTGGCCTTAGCAAGTAAGTAAATGAACAAAACTACACCCAAATTATTTTAATATTTGAAGCATCTTAGTAAGTCACGGTGAGTAACTTGGTAGAGGAAGGAAGGTTAGCTGTGGCATTACCTTGTCATCTGGCTGGTAGTCTGCAATAGTTCCTCTGACATAGTGAACCAATGAGTCAATGAGGCCATCACACCGTCTCATCATCTTCCTCCCATCGGGGCCAGCAGAGCTCATGTTTCTTTCAAGAATAACAAGAAATGGTAAGATGCATTCTATATATCCTAAAGGCCCAAATAAGTCATGTGCTACAAATCCCAAAGGCTTTTGCAAGATGTGTGGTATAAACCCAATAGACCTGAGTCTCAAAGGTTTATTTAAGGTTTCCTCCAGTTTGAGAGCTTGTCATCAGTCCAGGGAACCATCTTAATGTCAAACCTGAGACCATAGGACAGGATCCCATCAATGAGTTGCCTACCTGCTGCACTCCATAATAGCAAGGCCCAGACAGAGTTTACATGATCTTGCACATAGTATTGAGAGGCAGAAATGAAGCAAATGTTTATAAGTAAAGAAACACAACACACTAGATTTGGCAATATGCTGTGTGTCCATGTCCCAATTTGCTCTATGTCTTAACTCTAAACAACTTAATATTGTTCTGGGCTTCACTTTCCACCCAGAGGTAAAAGTGTGCTGGACTCTGTTACTTGAGTCTTAAAGGTTTTTATACTGACAAATATTAAGCCTGGTCCTCTAAAACATAATAGTCCTCCCCTTCAAATGGCAGAGAGCTAAGCTATCAGAGAAAACATACTTTGCAAGGTCTGTGATGCCAGAATCCTGACCTATAAATATCTTTGTGCTTAGTCTTTTTCTAATTTTGCTAGGCCATGACCACAAGTAGAGACCACTTCCTTATAGAGGAATGAAGCTTATCAAATACAGTAAAGCAAAGTATGTTGTGATCAAACTATGGACTCAGACCACATTTGTATTCTGTATTCTTGTTTCTATATTCTATTCCCTTGCATTAAGGTTTATCATTAACCACTCAAAATATTTTCCCTGGAGAATGTTAACACTTTGGTCAATAGAACAGTGAAAAGGCCGTGGTTAAGGTCTCCTACTGCACTCGCTCACTGAGAACCCAGGCTCGAATCCCCCCACACACATCTGGTGCCTCACAAAGACCTCTTAACTCCAGTTCCCAGGGGATCTGATGCCATCTGGTTTTCATGAGCTCCCATGTGCACATGGTATACAAAACCTCAGTCAGGCATATACATAGAATAGAAAGAATACAAAAGCAATTAGGTTTTGGAATTTGAGAACTGCCTCCTACTCCTATTCCTTTTTCCAACTTTAATTGAAAAACACTTATGTCATAACCATTTATAAGCAAGGAAATCATCAAAAATATATTCACAAGTTCTTCTCTATAATGTTTCAGGTGGTGTCACTAGAAGACTAATAGTTCAAGAAGGTATGGCGAGTTATTTTCTTAATTTAAAAACATAATTGCATTAAGTGATTTCAAAATATTTTCTGTCCTCAAATGCTGCCTACAAAAGAACAAATGTGCCCAGCATCACATCAGTGTAAAGTGGCAAAAGCAGGCATACAAAAGCTACAGAGGCCCCATCTACAGGCTGGTCTCTTTGAAACCAACTGTGCCTGGCTGCTTTTAGCACCAAAATGGCACTCTTACAGTTCACCTTAATAGCAAGAGACAAAAGATGGTACTATTTGATGCTAACAAAATTCCTTTAGTGACAAGTGATTCATTTGCTGTGAGAAACTGTTAATTATAAGAAAAGACAATAAAGGTTGGTGAGAAGGCTTAGAATTAAAGACATTTTCTGTCAAGCCTGAGAATGGGTTTGATAACCGATGCACACACATGCTTCAGAGAACAGACTCTGTCCATGCTTCCTCTGAACG
The DNA here is from genome assembly GCF_963924665.1 of Micromys minutus. NCBI lineage: Eukaryota > Metazoa > Chordata > Mammalia > Rodentia > Muridae > Micromys > Micromys minutus. The sequence continues at coordinate 75,703,259 of NC_137976.1, read as the reverse complement.
ATCAGATACAAACCCCTCCTAGTAATAAACACATTTAAAAATATAATGAAGCCAACAATTTGACTGAGGTTGGGGACCTCTATGGAAGTGTTAGGGAAAGAATTGATGGAGCTGAAGGGGATGGTAACCCCATAGGAAGACCAAAGGTGTCAACTAACCTGGATCCCTGGGAACTCCCAGAGACCAAACCACCAACCAAAGAGCATACATGGGCTGGTCCATGGCCCCCAGCACATACATAGCAGAGGACTTCCTTCTCTGGCCTCAGGAGGGAGGATGTACCTAATCCTGTAGAGACTTGATGCTCCAGAGAAAAGGGATGCTGGATGAAGGGAGAACACCCTCTAAGAGGCAAAGGGAAGGGAAGATGGGGTGAAGAACTCTTGGAAGGGGAACCAGGAAGAGGACATTTAAAATGTAAATAAATAAAACAATTTCAAATAAAAAAGATATAATGAATAGATTTATTAAGTGGAAACAAAATCAGGTGACTATAGCTTTCTTTTAAATGGTCGTTTAAACTGATCTCCTGTATCTCTGAGCCCATTAAGAGTCACTAGGCCTGCTGACCATTTTAATCTTTGATGACACATTGTGTGTGTGTGTGTGTGTGTGTGTGTGTGTGTTTAAGACTATGAAGGTAGCAAAGTTAAACACACTTTTCTCTTCAACTGTAAAGGACATATGAGGGTCTGGTCATGGGCCTAGAAGGAACCCTTAAAAAAATGAAACAAAACCCACTGTTCACCTGTTGAGGATGAGTCAAAGACTTGCTTCACATTAAAAGTCTTCTGCGCTGACTCTTGTGCAGAGAGGGTCATTAGCCAGAGTCCATGTGAGAGGAGTCGCAGTGAGTATCACAGGAACTGAAAACATATAGTTTTTCAGTATCCTAAGTTCTCACATGAAGAAAGAAAAGCCTCAAAGACCATAGTTACTTTTCCTACTGAAAATTAATTAGTAGTAATGTCAGGATAGGAGAACAATTTTTTTTTCCATTTTACTTTTATGTGTAGGGGTCTGTGTACCGTGTCAATGGGAGTCAGAAGAGGGAATCAGATCCCCCGAAACTAAAGTTACAGATGCCTGTAAGATGTTATGTGAAGGCTAGGAACTGAACCTGCGTCTTCTGTAAGAACATCGAATGCTCTCAGCTACTGAGCCATGTCTGCAGTCCTATAGAAAGCCTACTTTATTCATCTTATGAAGTGGGCTGCAAGAGAGAAAATGCCTTATCTAACATTCATTCTTTTTTGTTGTTTGTGTAGCAAATATTATGTTTCCAGACACAAGGAAATGTGTTTTATGTATGAAAGCTTTTGACTTTTTTCTAACCTCTGGATTAGAGAAATAACCCCTTAAAATTGCTTTGACAAGTCAAAGGTCTGTCTTGTTCACTGGCCGAACCTCCTGCTTAATTTGAGAAGGGACCTTGGCTTTGTCTGACTCCAGAGTGTCTATTCCGGTTCTGATGGCAGTGCAGTTGGCTTTGCTGCTGGTCTCACAGCAGTAAACTGTGTCTTGTCTATTATCCTGGCATTACTGGCTCAAAATAGGACTTATCAGGGGTTCTGGCCGTTGATATTCTCGCTGACAGGATGGGCGTGGAATCCTGATGCCCCACTACTGCCCCTGCATATCAGAAATATTTCCCATCTTACTTAGCCAACCAAAAATACAAATAAGGGCAGATTATACCACTTCACCTGTGAACAGAACTCATTACACAAAAAGTAATTTGCTATTATACTATTATACTACTCTGATAAAAACCAATCATTTATGCAAAATGCATTTATCTGAAAGCCTTTTTCAATAGCTAATCTTTAAAGTTTATAGGAAATGGAATTAACATAGACCAAATGTATCCTTTTACAATGTGCGTCCTGAATGCTGAGAAAAACTTACTCATTACTCTTTCCTGTATGTAACTCAGTTGAGAATTAACATGGAAAGTACCTCAGAAGTATCAACTAAATAACCGACTTTCTGCAAAGTGAAAATGACTCTAAAACCAGTCCTCAGTAACAAGCCAGCCATGAGGGGGTAAGAGGGTGCTCACTGAAAACAATGTTAACTTCAGCAAGGCCCAAAAGCCATATCTGCAGCAGTGGCTGACGCTGGGATGCCCTCCCCCATTGTAGCTTTTAATGGAGCCAGGGAACTGATTCTGACTCAGTGCATCTCTGACGTGTCTCAGACTTGGCAGCTTTAAATGTTTCAGGTTCCTTGTCTGGAGCAGATCTGTGATTCTGGACTATTTCCAAGACTGTTTCCTTTTCACATTTCTGTCACAGTGAAGACAGCAAAAGTCACCTTGTCCCTTGCTATAATTAAAAGGAAGACTGCCTCATCTCCACGGAGATTGATAGCGTGATGGGACCGTCATTCATAGAGTAACCTAAAGCTTGGGAACAGAATTTCAATAGCACAAGGAACAGCCCCAAGAACTGACAAATGAGACTACATGAAATTAAACAGTTTCTGAACAGAATAAACAGTTAGACAGCCCAAGGAACAAAGACAAAAATATACCACTGTTAACATGGAGTTAATAGATCATATAAAGGATGTCAAAGATTAAACCAAAGAGACGAAGCTGCTAATCAAGGAGCAAGACAATGGTGTGCAGTTTTCAAAAGAAGAAATGCAAATGGATTAAGGGTTGGGGACTGAGTTGGACCACTTCTCTAACACACATGAAGTCTTAGGTCCAATTTCCTGTAGACCTGGAACAAAATTAAAATTAAAAAAAGAACCCTCTATAAAACAAAACCAAACAAAAAACTGTTCAGTATTTCTAGTCATGAGAGAAATATAAACTGAAACTCAGAAACTACTTTGAGATAATATTTTAACCTTATGAGAACGACAATCAAGAAACCAAATGACAACAAATACTGAGGAGGATGTGAGGAATGAGGAACCTTAGATACTGTCAGTAGGAATGAAAGCTTATGTAATCACTGGACATTCTCAGAGAAAATTACCATACAACGCGGCTATTCCTGGGCTTACACATGGAGGTCTCTAATCCTGCCATAGAGCTGGGCACACTTCCATGTTGTGACTATAACCAGTCATCAAAAGATGAATGGACAATGACAATTTTGGACATACACAAAATGGATTCTGTTAAACTATAAGAAAATAGGTTTCAGGAAAATGGATTGGGTTAGGAAACATTCCAAGTAAGGAAAACCAGGCTTATATACTAATTTCTGTCTCTAACTGTTAAACATGCATCTCCAAGTGGGAGGAAATAGAAAGCCAGGAAAGTAAGGGAGTGTTAGGTGTTGAGGACTGGGCGGATCCAAGGCTTTCCCTAGAACATGATGTATAGAGAGGGGACATGCTGGACATATAGTCACAGGTTGTATAAGACCTCCTGACCACAGCTTGTGTCTTCTCATTGCCTATCTTCTCTATTATCCTTATCCCTTGCACCTCCCCCTCATGACCCTGTCACTGAAGAATGACCTGCTGGTCCAGGTCAAATTACTGCCTGAACAGGGACAACCAAGTACGGAAGAAAGAAAAAGTGCAGCCATGACATACTCACAAACGCAGAGTCACACTGTCACACTACGGGGACCATCTGGAGGAAGCGGGGTTTACTGCAGGGTATACACCAGCAGTGGGCTGCTAAAGCGCACTTGTTTTCCTTTGGATGCTTATATAGTTTTGCATTTTAGTTCTTGTAATGTATTGCTAAAGTCCTAAATAAGTTTTTTATAAGGCAGGCATGGTAGCCCACATCTTTAATCTCAGCACCCTGGAGGCAGAGGCAGGCAGATCTCTGAGTTCAAGGCTAGCCTGGTCTACATAGTGAGTTCTATGATACACAAGGATACACAGAGAAACTATCTCAAAAAACAAATAAAGAAAACACCAACCAACCAACCAACCGGTCCAAAAAGTTCCTTACTTTTATTTTTAAAAATATCTGCCCCTGGTTTCCTAAACAGTTCTATAAATGTAAATATATGGGAACATGTATGTAAATGTTTAAGGACAAACATTTACAAGGGCCAGTGGGTTTCCAACTGATGACCTTGCACTAGAATTTGATTACAAATTATTTACCATAGCATAAAGTTGAGTAAATTGTAATTTAGCACACTGTATAGATCTGGTCAGTCTCCTTCAAACAGAAGGATAAAAGATAAAAATTAAAAAACAGAAAATAGGGATAAAAGGTCCTAAAGACAGAAAAGTGACATCAAGCTTAAAATTACTTTGCTTCAGAGTATGAGAAAAAAAAAATTGATTACAAAATCAACAAAACAAAACAAACAAACAAAATGGCTCCTACTCATTTATCTGAGCGAAATACCTCTACTACAGCAGGTCCCTTACAGCAGATGGAGTAGAAGAACACAGTGGTTGAGTGACTACACAGAGCCCAACAGAGAAGAGCAGTTCCGGCAAATGTGTGCTTGTCTTTAAACGCTGTTGGACACTGGTGTGGGGTGGGGGTGAGAGGGGGCAGCCAGCTGACCAGCTCTGCTCCTCGGGGCACAGAGATACACTCATAAGGAAAAGGGAGCCAAGCCAGATTTATGCAGGCAGTGACAGCAGATGGGAGAAAGGTGTCTGCTAGGGGTGGCCAGGCATTGACAACTTCATAAAGACAGAAGCTCTGAAATATCCTCTTAGGTCTCCTCCACCTCCACACCTCCGCCTCTTTATTTCTGCACATCAGGTTTTGCTAGCTCAAACTTCTAAACTAATTCCTAAATTCCTCTCTTAGATGCTATCAGGACTAATGAGTCCCAACTCATAAACAAAAGAGCTGCTGTGGTCGAAGTGTCCTGTGCTTAAACATAAGGCAAAACGCTCTCAAGTTTGGGGTTTAGCACTCCCATTTCAGATTGACTCATGTTTTCTCTCAGTATGTCCTTTAAACTCCTCTCCTAGGTCAGAGAGGTCCTCTGGCTCTGTGACAGGGAGGAGAACAGAATAGCCTAAGAGATAAATTCAAAAAGTAAAAGCTGAAGCTGAGCTGGCCATTTTCCTCGTTCTCTGACAACCACCTTATCACCACCTCTGGGCTCAGTTTCCTGGAGCTGAGAAGATGTTTATTTTATAACTTTAATGTTTTGTTTTAACTTTGATACAATTTTTATATAGTATACAAAACAAACAAAAGCTAATATTTTAGATTGATTTCTTATTTATAAAAAGTAAATCAAAACATAATTACAGTAGCTACCATTAACTATCTGCTAAGGTAGGGCCCACTGGGTCTTCACAGGTAAAGAATAATTGTCCCAAACAGGCCATTCCATCCAAATTTTTATTTTAAAAGTAAAATGGGGGAGGTTGATCTATATGACTATATTATCTCATGGTATTAAATGATAAAAATGCTATAAAATTGAAAGATAAAATGTTTTAATAAATAAGGATATATATATGTGTGTGTGTATATATATATATGTGTGTGTGTGTGTGTGTGTGTATTGGAATTGTTACATGTTTACAGAATAAAAACTAAAAGGTTTCTGTAAATTATAAAAGGCTTGACTAATTTATTTGTGGTAAAAAGGTAATGCATACAATATTAAAGCTTGTAAGGTTTAATATAAATGATAACAGAAAACTAGATGTAGTTAACACTATTTGGCTATTCCAGTGTTACAATGTCAGACTGGTGTAACTAATCTGATGTCCCTCAAGTGGTGCCTGTACAGTACACCACCCACTACTCATATTTGTTTTTCATCACCCACAGGTCACCCTGTCATTGGATGGTTGTATTTTAGTAAGCAACAACAACCCAGAACCCTGATTTCCAAATGAAATTCTCTCTTGGGTGGCAAGTACCATGGGTCTAAAGAATTCTGTGCCTCTGAATGAGGTATTGGTTGACTTGCCCTGGAGGCTCTCTGTAGTAGTTTGAATGAAAATGCCCCCCCAAAGTCTCACAGGAAACTGCAGTATTTGAAAAGATTTAGGGCTTATAGCTTTACTGAAGGAAGTGTGTTATTAGGGATGGATTTTACGGTTTCAAATGCTCAAGCCAGGCCTTTGGATCCAGATACAGATCTCTCAACTACTTCCCTAGTATTGAGCCTGTCTTCCTGCATGCTGCCATGCTTCCTGCCATGACAACAATGGACCAAACCTCTGACCTGTAAAAGTTGCCCTGGTCATGATGCCTCTTCACAGCAGTAAAACCCTCAGACATTTGGTCTTAGGTTTTATTAAGACGTTAGGCCTACTTGGTCTGGATGGAGACAGCTTTCTAATATTCCACCCATTATTACATTGTCTCCAAAGAAAAGGCTCAATTGGACTTCTAGCTGTTAGCCACAACAATAAACCATCATAAAGACATTCATTTTATGTATGAAATCAATGTTTCTGTTTACCCTCCATATATATTGCCTATTGAAAGTCTCTCTATTCCAAAAGGTGGGGAACACTTCAAAATTACTTATGTCAATTGTTTTCTCTCTAATTGTGTGGAATCCCCCTAAACACTGACCAAGGATTTGTTGTACCAGTTACAGGGACTTAACTTTCTTTATTCTTTCAGCCTTCATCCACTATTGTTAACTGAGAGGACATAGTTACTTAGCTAAAGCCAGGAACATGCTTGGCATAAGACATAGCTTGTGCAAAACCTTCTGACACCAGCTTTTGTCTTCTCATTGTCTATCTTCTCAATTGTCCTCATCCCTGACACCTCCACCTCATGACCCTGTCACTGAAGAATGACCTGCTGGTCCAGGTCAGGGGGTGAGGAAAAGGAAGATAGCAGAGCAAAGTGGAAGTGAGAAAGGTTAGTGAGAAAGTTATAACAAGAAACAAGAATCAGGGAGACAAAAGGAATGGGGAGAAAGGACTGGGAATCAAAGAAAATGAAATATGTTTATGAAATTCCATATGGAAACCTACTTCATAAGTATATATTTATAATTACATATTAATTCATAATTAATTAAACAGTATTAAATTGATAGCTATAATTTAGTGTATATGCTAAACATGATGATGAACAATTCATCTGTAATTTTTACAACATTTCTGAAGCTATGGTACCCTAGAATTTCACTGACAATCATGACATACTACTAGCATCTAAAATCAGAATGAACTGCTGCCAACAGTATTTCCTCTAGCCCTTCCATAGAGTGTCTCTGGGAATGCTCTGGTATGCTCCCACATATCCAGTATATACAGTAAAAGGAAATCTGTTAACAATACTTTGAAGCTCTGTGTCTAGTGTGCAGTCGAGGAGTTAAGGCAAAAGGTTGGAGGACCTATCACTAGTTATCAGGATGTGAGGATGGCAGGTATAAGGGATGGAGAAGTCACTTCCTCCACAAAAGAAATATGTGAAAAGTCAAAAATAAGTAGGGTTATTTGTACTTGTTGATGTAGTTTTCTCACACACTGCCCTGTGGCTCTGGGCTCAGGCTCCTTAATTCCACCCACCATTAGCTCCAAAGAGGCCTAGTCTATTAAGTGCTTGGTAAGCAGCTGGCAATGTCTACTCCTGACTGTAAGATGCTGGCCTATCAGGAAGCAGCTTTCTTCCCTTGTTTGAGATTTAGACCCAGTCTTTCATTTAACTTCCATTTGATCTATATCCAACACTTGAGGCTTAGCTGTGACTAACAAAGAGAAAACAACAGAGGGAGCTGGTTGCTCAGGATGAAAAGCAAATCTCCTTAGAACTGGCAGAGCAACAAAAACCCTATGCCAAAAGAAGGGCTTGACAGTTACTATAAAATCAACACCAGTTCCTGAAGGTATCACCAGGCTTCTGCCTCCAGCGGCCTCTGTGGCAGCAACTGTGACGGGTGACAAAAATCACAGCTACACTTCAAAGGCACATTCGTGCTTCTGTTAAAGAGAGAGAGAGAGAGAGAGAGAGAGAGAGAGAGAGAGAGAGAGAGAGAGAGAGAGAGAGAGAGAGAGAGAGAGAGAGTGATCCTTAGCTCTGCATCTCCTGATTATTTAGAAAGTTTCAAAGCTGTCTGAAGATTGAGTTAAATTAAGCATGCAAGCATGTAGCTAGGTGGCAATACTCATATTGGGGTAGAACACCAAGTTTTATACTAATGTACACTAAACAATATACACTAAAGCTGCTGCAACTTGAATAAGCTTATTTAACACCTAAAGGAAATGTCTGGATGTTAGCGGATGATTAAGGAATAAATCCACCTTGATGTCTGCTGACAGAGGTACCAGCTGTTTTCTGTAAACCTACTCATTTGTTGCTTATTAAAAAAAAAAAAAAGGTTTCGTGCATCTTTAGAGCTTGTTTTGTAATTCTGAGTCAGGGCATTATTAGTTTTCAGTCCTATAGGTCCTTTGTGCATATCATAGCTTCCAGGTTTGTGTTTCCATGAGATTTCTGGGTGAGAATGTGTCTCTTTGTGCCAATATATGCCTTTTCTTTTGTTTTGTTTTATTCCAATTTGTTTGTTTTAATCTTATTTTATTGTCATCCCTTAAATGCTTGAGACAGAAAGGGTATAGATCCAGATGGGAGTGAGTGAGGGAGAAACTGGTGGAAACACAGGGAGGGGAAAAAGTAATCAAAATATTTTGTTTGAAAAAATATTTTCAATGAAAGAAAAAAAAAGTCTTGAGGATGGAGGGGTGTTTCCTAACAACTTTCTGCTTTAAATCTATCTGTCTGTCTGTCTGTCTGTCTATCATACCTACCAATTCAAAAACTAATTATGAAATTTAAATGTTGTTTCAAGATATAGTTCTATGATCAGCCACACATTTTTCATATCTTTCTACCCAAGACTCAACTTGGAAACTAATCAGTGAAGACAGACAAGTGAAATGATATCTCATAATATAAGAAAAAAATTATTTTTCCATGGCTCGTTTAATGGCTCAGCAGGTAAAAGTGCTTTTTGCAAAGTCCTAAGAATAAAATGAAATCCACAGAAGCCAGGGAGGATGGAAATAACCATGTTCTTCTTTTCTATCTTACACACACACACACACACACACACACACAGACACACACACATAGTGACACACACACTCATACATACACACTCATACATACACACACACAGAGAGAAAGACACACACAGAAACAAACACACACACATAAAGACACACACTCACAGAGAGACACACACACAGAGAGACACACACACACTCACACACACACAGACTAATACAGACACACAAACACACACAGACAAACACACATATAGTCATACACACTCTCTCTCACACACACACACACACACACACTCACAGAGAGAAAGACACACACAAACACAACACACATATATAAAAACACACACAAACAAAAATACACAGAAATACACACATATATACAGATACACATATACATACATATATACAAAAACACATACGTGCAAACACACAGAGACACATACATACAAACACACATACAGATATACATATAAACACACATACCCACAAATAAAAATTATATTATCTTTTACTCAATATTATCTTTACTCAAGTGTTTAAAATACCCTGGAGACTTGATCAAAGTAGGCAACAGGAATAAAGAACATCTCTAGCACAGAGAAATGCATGGGTTTTTTTTGTTGTTTGTTTGTTTGTTTTTGTTTTGTTTTATTTTGGACAGGGTTTCTCTGTGTAATAGACCTGGCTGTCCTGGATCTATCTTTGCAAATCAGGCTGGCCTCAGAACTCAAGAGATCTGCCTGCTTCTGCACCATCTAATTACTAATTTTTCTTCTGTCAGCTAAATTAGCTACTGTCCTATGTTATACTGTTGAGCCATGAGGGTAAGGCAGTAAGGCTCCACTGCCTCTGCATCAGCTCCTGGCCCAGGTTCCTGTCCTGACCACCTGCTTTGATAAACAGTGATGTGGAAGTGTAAACCAAACATTTTCCTCCCCAACTTGCCTTTGATCATCACAGTAAGGGTAACCCCGACTAAGTCAGGTATTTACTAGACTAGTAAAGAGTGCAGTTAACTAGACATCTTAGTATAATAAATTCTATCAGTTTCTACCTAAGCAGAGTCCACCAAAACTAAATTGTGCAATTACAGAAAGGATCCAAAATAGAACACATTTCAACTTCTCTTTGGGTGACCTATTTGATTACACCTTCCATCTAAAGGGGTGGGGCACAAGGAGGTATTACCTTAGGCATCCAGTGACATTGTAGAATATATCAAAATCAAGCAAGCCATTGGCTTTGGGGTAGTCTCCTTCAGGCCATCCCGAGAAGGGGATGATGACACTCTCTGTCAAGGTGAGCAGGGCTTCTGTTATCATGAGATGCTTGAGTTTATCACTAGAAGACAAGTTCCAGAGCAAACCTAGAAAAACAGACTCAGTGAGAACATGCTCAAACTCAAGGCAAGACCTTCAACTTCAGGACTGAAAACAGGTATTTAACAAAGGATGTGGGGTGGAAACCTGTTTAGTGTTCATTGATGCTAAGATTCCTAAGAACAATGATTTATTACTTAATATGCAAAATCATGCAGGTTCAAATTAACCAGGAATGTGAATAAAATCTTTTAAGTCTGAAATATCCCCCACAGAATCGTGTTCTGAAGCTCACCTCCCATTTTGGGAGGCTGGCTGGAGGCAGGTCACTGGGGCAGGTCTTAGTGGATTACTGCCTCTTGCTCCTTCCCTTTTCTGTGTTTTCCACCATGTGAAGTAGCAGCTCCATGATTCCAGTCCCACCACGATGGGCTAGATTTCTTGATGCTCTGATCCCAAATAAACTCCCTTAAGTCACTTTTGTTTGGTATTTCATCTTATCAATAAGAAGAGTAATGGCATACACTTAAGCTCTTTGCTGTTTCTTTTATGGATTCTTCTAGGAATCTGACCTCATCACCTGACATATTCTAGCTAGAGGAGAGAAAACAGCCCTCCTGTAACCATCTGTTTACTGTCTCAATAGTTTATAGAAACTGTGTCTTTTTGTTTTTCTTTACCAGAAGCACAGGCAGGCAGTAATGCTCCTAAGTGCTGCTCCTCACTACGAGTAACCTGGTACTTTCTGTCCCACTCATAGCAAGAACCACTGCAGAACACTTTTCTCTCTTCTGCAGCAGCAGCTGGTCAACACTCAGAGCTAAGGTTTGTCAACTGTTCCCCACGACAAAATTTCTGCCCTCAGGGTTTGCTAACCTTCTTTTATATTTCTTTGGATAAGAAACGTTGGCAGTGAAAGACAAGAGCACTGTCTTCTATGTCTGTACAGCGTCACTGTCAGAGCCACATCTACTCACACAATGCTTGGTTTCCCCTTCATACCATTATTAAAGGGAAAGGTTGTATAGCCA